>NC_053023.1:742505508-742728850 GCF_003073215.2 Triticum urartu
TATACATCTACTCCCAATCAAATACACCTTGTATGCATGGATCATAAGTACTTGATGGCCGTGTGATAAAATGACAAGAACAAAAAACAACCAAGGTAATAGTCATCATATGATATAGTACCATATTTTCCAAGTTAGCATTGGAGGTCCAAAACCACGTTTCCAGGCTCTTACAACTACTGAGAGTTAGGTTTAAAGGCGTTGAATGCCATTTTGTTTACTCTATACAAATAGAAATCATTAATGGTGCTTTCAAAAACTCTGAGATCATAAACTACACAAATCCATAATTATATGTGTGAACCTCATCTATTTTGGGGGCAATGTTGCAAATTTCAATTTATACATTTTCTCCCCAAGAGAATTTACAAAGGTATGCGTAACAAGACAACATCAATGTTGGATTCAGCAATGTCAGATGCCAAGAATCACTCATACATTTCAAAGGCAATATTATTTCCAACCAAATGGAATGCACGCTGGCTGGCTTATTTTACCATGGAGATGAATTCATCCAGATTCTTGTAGACCATCCATTACTTTGTTTTGCCTGCAATTCTGGTATTTACAAGTACAACACCATCCAGCACGATGAACATGCACATAACAGAAGTAAAAGACAAGTTGAGTTGTACATTTCAATCTGAAAAATGATATTTTATCTATTTTTTAGAAGATTCCTTTGTAGTTTATTTTTCTTGTTTAGTAAAAGTAAGTAGGAAGACAAGATTATGGTGGATTTGTTTTTTTTCTCTGTGTCCTCGTGGACTGGAGTGATAAAATGGTTTCTTTCGTTTTAACCACAAAAATATTATTTCGCAAAAAAGAAAAACTAAAATGTTACTTGAGCACACTGTTTTATTTGGCCAAAAATGACAATAAGTAGCAGAGCATGAATAATGAACAAAGAGAATACAATGAAACGAGCTAGACCTGATGCAATCAATTGCAACAAGATCCACATGCTGATTCCGAACCAACTTATTTTTGTATTTTTATTTTTTTGAGAACTTATTTGGAGGCACCTAATTCATACAGAGAGCCAGAGCATATATGCAAATTAGTTATTACTTTTAGGGATAACATTTTGCCACAACCGATGAGTTGAGTTGTCTTACCATACCACCACAACGCAACTTGGACTCCATTTGCACAAACCTCCATTGGAAGATAGTTGGGTTTCTGCTCTGTAACTTGCAGGCAGGGGAGAAAATTGCAAGGTAGTTGCAGCTTGTAAGTTTCTCTGAAGTACTCCCTCACACTCTTGGTTTCGCCAGTCGATAATTCGGTGGGCGACCTCAACTCTCACACCCCTGAGGGCTTTCTTAATCTGCAGCGGAATGTGAAAACAAAACCTACCATACCACCACAGCAGCAACTTGGTCGCGATACATTTGATTCCGAAAATGTGCATACCTTAAGATAGTCAAGTCATGAATGCCACAAATGAGATCTCTCTTGTCAAGAACCTCCCCAATGAAATTAGTCAGCGACACAGCTCAAACGAAAGTCGTTGATGACATGTCTGCAATCCAAAATTCGAAATACATTTATTGGCAAGTAAGAATATTTTCCCATCATTCATGCATCCTGGCATAGCATGTTGCAGGTAAGTGGAAACAGAATGCAAGGAATACATGTCACAGACCTATGTTGAGGGAACAATCCACTGCAGGTAGGTATGATGCTCTGGCAGAACCCGTTCCATCCTTCGATACCCTGGCCTAACTTGATGGGTTCCTCAATGGTCTGCGAGAACAAAGACTGGCCTACCAGGATGAACGTGTGGCGCACAGGTGACAACAAGTCCCCAACAAATAAGAAAAGCATGCAAAATGATCGATAACAATTAACCACACAAAGGGCGGAGCGCGGTTGTTACCCCATGCCATTGCGTTCGTTGAGCACAATGTTGCGCAACACAATGTCGAGCACCTGCAAAGGTCAAGAAAAAATGTGGCTACATAAGGATAGGAAATGAGAAAAACATGATAAGATGGTTGCTGGATTAGCGTCAAGTGTTCAGACTTGGTTGCAAGTCCGCTGATTTATACCAAGCTATGGTCTCCACATTAATCAATTCATCCAACGTCCATCACTATGTATTAGTCTGTGTTGAGTTCTCTGGAACACAGGTCCAGGAAAGTATAAGGTAATTTACTCATAAGAATTTGGCTCTACTAAGATACCTAGATTCTATTTGCTTTCTTCAAGGTCCAGAACTTGCAGTCATAGACTCAGTAGTTGTTGTAACTTCTAGTTGATACCTATGACTACTCTGTCTACTCTTGATCTTTGATAGAAGGACAGATTGTGGTGGTATCCAGGATTATGCTATTCTTGTAACATAGAACAACTTCGAAAATCTTAAAGGTAAATCAAATGGTTCACATTTTTAGAGTGAGTTTAGTATCATAATATCATATGATAAGTAGAATAACATCTTCAATGCAAAAATAACCAAGAAGAAGACATTCCATTCTCACTAAATATATGAAGGTGATAAGCTCTCCATCTAGCTCCAGAAGGCGACTGACTGTCTCTGCCCAAGCCAGCCTCAGCCTCATTCACGGATCAAGTGCATAAAAGAACCTGTGTGAATTAATAAAGGTGATCTAAACTGCCTCCAGAACAACAAATAAGCAAGATAAGTTGACACGTACATATAATCGAAAGACGTCAAATGGTTCACTTGGTCTCCACTTGATGAAATCAGTAACCAGTAAAGTAAAAAAAATCTGCATTTGTTCGGATGATGATCACTGCAGCGCCTGCACCGGCATGTCCATGGAGATCCCGGCCATGAGCATCTGCAGCTGTTGCAGGCTAACCAGAATGGTGCGCTCGATGGTCCCCTTGAACTTGCATTCCCTCCTGCAAACATATATGTTATGGGGAAACTGATCACCTCATCTTGTCATGTCGTGCGGCACACTGACTGGCTAACTCAGTTTACCTTTGCTCAGATGGACCTGGCTTGTTGTCAGGTAAGGTGACCTCAAACTCCTTCGTACTGAACGGCAGCTCGCCGACAGTGTACAGGCTCTTGCGGCCTCCTTGGTAGTACCCACGGACAAGGCCGCCATCGCGGGTGCGGGCGGGGGCTCAGGCGGCACTGGCGGGGACGGGCCTAGCGGGCAAGCGGCCGGGTGCCAAGCAATTGAAACATCATTATAGCACGTTCAAATAGTAGTAGAACAATTTGGAATAGTTGTGCTTGAAAACTCACAACTGAAACTAAAGTTAACACGTAAAACCAAAAAGTGAAATAACAAATAGATGCAATCAAACTGAGCACTATATATGTTACCGAGGGTGTATACTTTACTAAGCGTGTGAAATGACAAATAGATGAAATCAATCAAACCGAGCAGTATATAATTTACTGAGGGTGTATGCTTTTACTGAGTGTGTGAAATCAATCAAATTGTATAACATTCATGCCTACAAAGGTGACACATAGTTGCCCCAATTTCTTTCCTGCGGCAGTAATAAGAGAATAATTCATGGCCGATCTTATACTTTGCATAGAGACAATGTGTTTGAAATCACTACTCAACCTCTTGAAGATAACGGGGAAGCTTGTGAATTATATTAAGCTAACAATTGAAGATGCAACAAATGAGTAGCATTGTGCTTAATGGCACTGACAATTGAGAGGCCCTGTCCTCAATCTTGTATAGATGAATATAGACGAAGAAAAAAAGAGAGAGCAGACCGGAGGATTCAGTTTGCATGTCCAGCAGGCAGCAACATCTGGACCGGAGGCCACGGCGTCGGAGTCGGCAGTAAGCAACCCCAACCCCAACCCCAGGGCAGCGCCGACAGTCCCAGGCCGAGGCGTCAGGGGCGTGCTGCTGCGCCCCCCCCCCCCCCCCCCCCCCCCCCCCCCCGCGGAGGTGCCGCTCGGCGGCACCGACGGGGGTGGGGGCGAGCGGCAGCGCCGGCGTAGCCAAGCGGGCAGGTGCGGGCGGCACCGGCGCGGGCAGAGCGGGCGAGCGGCGGCTACGCGAGGCGGGGGCGGGCCGAGCGGGCGAGCGGCGAGCGGCGGCTGCACGAGCGTGGGAGCGGTTCCCAGCGTAAGGTGTGGGGGTTTCTTTTTTTGCGTGGGGGTTTCTGTTCGTGGGGGTTGGATTAGCGAGCGATTAGGGGTAGTAGATTAATTAAGTAATGGCATGGTGGGTAATTAAAGCGTAAAACACGTTTAGTATGTTGGAGGGATGTAGACCATCAGATTGCATGTTTCGATGGATAGGATGACCTGATTCTTCGCCCTCTCTTTCTAATGATAGGAGAGTATATAGTAGATAAAAGTGAGTTTTTTTCTATTTGGTAAGGTTTACTACTGCAGAAACATGCATTGCAAGCGGTTCTCGTACATGACCCACAGGCGGTTGTCAATTCTGCCTGTAGGCCAGTGTTACTAATACTCGTGGCCGAGCAGGCAGTTTTAGAAGACGACGGTGGAAATCCATCCCCTGCATGTCGTTCCTTGTTCAAAACCGTCTCCAATGAGCTTTACACGATTAAAAAAATAACTAGCCGGCCGGCTGGCCACGCGCATGCCTGCCCGATTGGTTGCCGCCATCCGTCCTTGATCGTCCATCACCGGCCACACGCCTGCCCGACTGGTTGCCGCCATCCATCGCTGTCTGCACGCCAGCCCAACCAGGTCATGACTACATCATAGTCTAGAAAGAAATATAAAACCCCATCAGCTCAAAAGAGTAACTAGGTGCACGTACAAAGCTACAAATGACATAAGTTTGACAGTTACATACTTACATGTACATATCAAACCAAAGAAAAGTTGAGATTCCATTTGACAAACATGAAGACATTTTGCGTGATTCCAATTCCTAACATAAAATCTAAAGGACCATTTTCTTATTAACTTAAGGTTAATTAAATGTTTGATGAAACACAAAACCACCAGGCCAGCCTCAATTTATGAGACCTTCACGTTTTAACCAAAGAAAGGTAACCACTAACATCGACTCCAATTCGCAACTAGGCTAATTGGCATATAAAGAATCCAAACAATACAAATCAAAACTAAAGGCAAAATAGAACACAAATAAAAACTAAAGGCAAAACATGGCTAACTTTGAAGCATGTGTATAATGTGATCATCGATTATCTAGAGAGATTCAGTGGCAAGAATGCGTTGAATCACATTCTCATAGTTCTCTTTGATTTTCTAAACAAGCTAAAAACAATAGATAAGTTATGTTTGATCGAATCTCCTAAGAAAATCAATTTGGCTTTTTTGGTCTGTTTGTACTAAGCTTTTTTTACTTTCCCAGAACTGAGTTTTTCCTTTATTTGTTGTTCTTTTATACATCATTCAATATTTTATCTTAAATACTATTTCAAGTATATATCCAACAAATTTAGTAACAAACTCATGCTCATGCATATCAAGCTACATGTTTGTCATACAATTCTCGCCAAATCTTCTTCTGTACTACCCAAGATCGGTTTTGTCTTTTACCATTACAAATTTATTCTCATCAGTTGAATTAAAAAGATTTGCATTGTAAAACTATATCTTATTTTATAATTAGTTACTCTATGAGGTGTCAATAATATTTTATCATTAAAACCCCGTGTGCGCTCTTGCTCATCACCCATACTCTATAGGAAGAATGACAACATTGTTCCCATTTTACCTACACACAGATGTCCGAGATAGGGGGACTCTCCATCCCTTTGATCTTTGATCTAGCTTTTGATTCTTTGGCCATGATTATGGATAGGGCTAGACCAAATGGGTTGGTCAAAGCTGTGCTAGAAGATAACATTTGGGTGGTAGGGGGGGGGGGGTAACATGGTGCAATATGTAGATGAAACCATCCATTTGCAAGATGATTTTGGAAACAGTCGTAGTTTAAATTTATTTTGTGTATGTTTGAGCAAATGTCAGTGATGACCCACAAATAAGAGTGTCGAACCCAACGAGGAGCAGAAGGAAATGACAAGTAGTTTTCAGTAAGGTAATGTCTGCAAGTGCTGAAATTGTAAGTAGCGAGTAGTTTGATAGCAAGATAATTTGTAACGAGCAAGTAACGATAATAGTAACAAGTATGCAGCAAGGTAGCCCAATCCTTTTGAGGCAAAGGACATGCCAAAATGGTTTCTTATGATAAGCAAAGTGTTCTTGAGGGTACACGGGAATTTCATCTAGTCACTTTCATCATGTTGGTTTGATTTGTGTTCACTACTTTGATAATTTGAAGTGTCATGTAGTCGACGTTCACATGACACCACTAAGGGAATCACAACATACATACTATCAAAATATCGAACACATATCAAATTCACATGATTACTTGCAACATGATTTCTCCCGTGACCTCAAGAACAAAAGTAACTACTCACAAACGATAAACATGCTCATAATCAGAGGGGTATTAAATAGCATATTGGATCTGAACATATAATCTTCCACCAAATAAACTATATAGTAATCAACTACATCTAGTCACCCACAAGCACCAATCTATAGTTCCGGTAACAAGATTGAACACAAGAGATGAACTAGGGTTTGAGAGGAGATGGTGCTGTTGAAGATGTTGATGGAGATGGCCCTCCCCAAGATGGGAGAGTTGTTGGTGATGATGATGACGATGATTTCCCCCTCCGGGAGGGAAGTTCCCCCGGAGGAATCGCTCTGCCGGAGGGCAAAAGTGCTCCTGCCCAAGTTCCGCCTCGAGGCAGCGGCGCTCCGTCCCAAAAGCCTTCTCCTTATTTTTTTCCAGGTCAAAATGACTTATGTACCAGAAGATGGGCACCGGAGGTGGGCCGAGGAGGCCACAACCCGGCGTGCCTGGGGGCCCTGGCGCGCCCAGGTGGGTTGTGCCCACCTAGTGGCCCCCTCTGGTAGTTATTGGCTCCAATATTTCTTATATATTCCATAAAAAATCCCCGCCAAGTTTTAACTTGTTTGAAGTTGTGCAGAATAGATGGCCTGACATAGCTTTTCCAGGTCCAGATTTCCAGCTGCTGGAATTCTCCCTCTTTGTGTGTACCTTGTAAATTATGAGAGAAAATGCATTAGAATTACTCCAAAAAGCATTATTATGGATAAAAACATTATAAATAACAGTAATAAAACATGATGCAAAATGGACGTATCAGTCAGCGTTGAAAGTTAATTTTCATAAGGGTGAGTTGTGTCTATTTAGGAAGGTTGTTGAAGCGAACTCTTTTGCTGAGATCATTAAATGTCAAGTTGGCTATTTTCCTGTGTAATATGTAGGGCTCCCATTGGATGAAACAAGAATTAGGAATAAACACTGGAAAAATGTTGCAAATAAACCTGAGAATAAGTGTAGTTGCTGGCAAGGTATGTTGCTGGCTAGTGTTGGTAGGAACTTGATTCAATCCTCTTTGTCAGGGATCCCAAATTTCATGATGTCATTTATGGATTAAGTGTGGGAGTCAATAGAAGCTTAGATTGTTTAGAGTTAGACTTCTATGACTAGAAGAAGATTACAAAAATAAATATTACCTGGTCAAATGGTCCGTGTTTTGTAGACCAAAAGATCTTGGGGGCACCGGAATCGAAAATTGGCTTTGATGAACCAGGCGCTTATGTGTAGATGGCAGCAAAAAATCTTCAAAACTCATGAGGTATATCAAACTATACTGAAACGTAAATATGTGAAAAATAAATGCATTACTGGGATTAAACCCAAATAGGGGGGGGGGGGTTCCCAATTTGGAGTGGATTGCTTAAGCATAAATAAAAACTTCTCTTCATACAAGTTTGTGGTGGGCAATGACAGAAATGTGAGATTTTGGGAATACAACTGAATTGGGGGTAAACCTCTAAAACTAAACTACCCTAGACTATATAATATTTGTTCTGACCAGAACCTCTAAAACTAAACCTCACTGCTCTCTCGCTTCCCACTTGGGCAATCCAGAAGCATAGTAAGATCACTCGTAACTTCATCTGGTGTGGGAAAGACTCAGAAAACACGTCTGGCGGACACTCTCTGGTCAACTAGAAGACTGTCTGCCGGCCTAAGCCCATGGGGGGCCTGGGAATCATAGACCTCGAGAGATTTGGTTGGGCGCTCCGACTTCGCTGCCTTGGCTTATGTGGACTGATCCTGACCGCCAATGGGTGGGCTCTGCGGTTCCCTGCAATGAGACGGATATGTCGCTCTTCAGGGATTCTACCACCATCTCCTTGGGCAATGGGAGAAAATCCTTATTCTGGCACGACGACTGGACATGACGGGGCCCTTTGTCCCGGGCCTTCCCGGAGCTGTACAAAATTGCCACCAGGAAGCGGAGAACTGTGATGAAGGAGCTCCAGGAGGAGAACTGGATCAGATCGGTGGCCCGTCTTTCATCGCCTACCCACATGCAAGAGTTCATTGCCCTCGCATAAGCCATCTCTTAGGTTGCGTTGAACCCGGACCAGGAGGACTCCACTTGGCGGTGGACCCCCAATGGTGTATATTCTGCTGCTTCGGCCTACGCGGCCCAGTTCTCTGGATCCTATCCTAGGTTCTGCCCAGCCAAGATTTGGGAGGCACACGCTCAGCCAAAATGCAAGTTCTTCGCCTGGCTTGTGCTCCACGGGAAAATCGTCACGGCTGACATGCTAGCCGTTCGTGGCTGGCCGCACGACCCTTGCTGTCCCCTTTGCCTTGGGGCACCGGAGACGGCCACTCATCTCTGCAAGGACTGCCCGTTTTCCACCACAGTTTGGTCTCACGTCCAGGTGTGGACGGGAGAGGACTCTGGAGCCACGCCCATGTTGCCCCCTTCGATGGGGATTTTGGACTGGTGGGATTCGCTCACCACCAATTTGCCCAAGGACGACATAAGAAGGCGGAGCGGCCGCTTCATTTACACCATCTGGAACATCTGAAAGAAGCGAAACCGACACATCTTCAATGGAACTCGCCTCACGCACCTAGAGGTAGCAGCTATTGCCTTCGACGACATCAAGCAAAGGACTTTGGCCTTTGGTTGGGCACAGGTGGCAGCCAGTATTGGTTGATTAGTGTCATCATATGGGCTTTTCTAGGGGTTTTTGTCCGGTTTCTCTCCAAAAAAAACCCGGAACACTCTTGTACATAAACTTTATTCTTCTTCTTGTATGAAAAGGCAGTGCTCCTACCGGTTCCTCTAACGAAAAAAGAACCTCTATGTTACTGAGCTTTTTAATAAGGGGCATGATAACTTGCAGTTTATAAGAGCCCTTTGTTAGTTAGGTAGTGCCCATTTCAAAACCCTGTGATGGTGTTATGGATTTCCCAGCCTCGGTGATGTTTTAGTCCCGATTGGAGCAGTGAACAGCCCCTGATGCCAGTTGTGGACTAATACTGTCCTGAGACTCCGACGCGTGGAAGTCTAGGTTACATCATGTTCATGCTTCGTTCGGGTATTTTTCTTTCCACTCGGGCTAGTTTTAATCTCTTTTTATGCCAGTTTTAATCTCTTTTTAGAGTGCTACTCGGGCTAATCGTATCGGCAACTGGACCATGATCCATGCCTTGGTTAACGCTGGCTCGTTCAAGCTATCACGTGGCGGTCAATCGGTCGATCAGGTTGCTCGCATTGCCTTCTTTTTATTTTACTGAGCGAAGCCCGCACGACACGCAAGAGAGACATCATTATCGTGCATGCCACCGGCACGAGAGAACAAAAAATCCGACAATAGCACCGCTGAAGCCATGGGCCATGGTAGCGTGCAACATAGAAAGGGTGACCATGGGCTAGTGCAGACGAATTGAGCAACACTAATCACAGTTAATAAATACGTATTAATTGCCTAAATTACTGTGATACACTAAAAAGGGATGTAGCTCAATTGGTAGAGTGCTAATCAATGCTGAAATAGAGGCACGGGGTTCGATTCCTCGCGTCTCCAACTTTTTTTTCTATCGCTGTTTTTTTCCTCCGAAATTAAATAACCCAGCAATGAAAACAAAAAACATTATCGCGACGGCGCGTGGACGCAATGTGGCGCTAGTAATATCTCGGACGTGGCCGACTGCATTTTTCTTTGGGTTTTTATCATTTTTGTCACTAGTTGTGTCCCACTACTAGTTTTGCCATTAAAAGTTACAACTATTTAAAAATGCCATCGACCCGTGAAATGTTTGCTAAAAAATGCCATCGTTCCGTTAGATGTTTTCTCAAAAATGCCATTAGACATCGTTATTTTCACATCAAACTCATTGACCATGTTATATGACAAAAATAAGCCTAGACCCACATGTCAGTTCTCTCTATCTCACAATGATAAGTGTGTCCCCACTTGTAAGGAGTAACCAAGCAAATAATTTTATAGAAAAATAAGAACGTTGTTGGGATCAAGTGGGCCCCACACTTTATTGTAGTAAGATAGAAGGAGAGCTGGCATGCTGGTTCATAGGTATTTATGTCATTATAACATGGCAAAAGAGATTTGAGATCACAATAATGGTGCCCAGTGGCATTTTTGAACACGTGTCTAACAAAGCGATGACATTTTTGAGCAGTTGAAATTCCTAGTGGCAAAACTGAGTAGTGGGACACAACCGATGGCATAAATGATAAAACCCTTTTTCTTTTGAAGAAAATGAAGCTTTTATATATGGGAAAGGCTTATCTTCAACCGGCCGATCGCACAATCCGTCCGTCGGCTCTGTGTCCATCAGATCGTCAGCTGATCAGACGGACGAGAGCAACCCCACCCCCACCTCTGTGTACACACCGTTTCTGCAACTGAGCAGTTATTTCGGAAGGGAAAATTTACAACTTCCTGGCCCTTTTTTGCAGCGGCAGTGACTCTCGCGGCTGGAGGGCAATGGAGCCATGGAGGCGAGGAATCTCACCAGATCCGACGAGGATGGGGCGCGGGCAGGAGGTGGCGACGTCCAGGAGCCATGAGGGATGGCTACTCGTGCAACTAGGAGGGCGACGACGGTGAGGATTCCAGCCGGATCTCACCGGATTCAATGAGGAATACCCGCGGGGGCAGGAGGTGGAGACGTCCGGGAGCTGTGGGGGCTCGTCTCGGCGAGGTCCGGCAGGGTTGACAGCGAGCGTCATAGCAAGGACCTGCGAGGGCAGCGGCTCACAGTGCTCCTGTGACGCACGGTGCTCCTTCAGCGGAGCATGTTTTCTGAAGAAAGCTCTTGTTGCGATAGTAAGTTGTGTTTCTAAAACAATGCTTTTGTTGCAAAGAGATACCATACGCAAAGATACTTTTGACAACGTCATCAATGTTTCTGAAACAAAGATCTTTTTTGCAATAGTCACTAATTCTGAAACAAAGCTCTTTGTTGGAATAGTCACCGTTGTTTCTAAAACAACACTCTTGTTGCAAAGTGGGATAGTATTTTTTTTGCGAAGTAGGATGGTATGTTAAGCAACTTATATCGAACGGCTTGCGAGGCGGTGGATCTTTTAAAAAGATCTTGGTTGCTCCCCTCGGCTACAACCCGTCCCATGTGGAAGTGATGCATGGTCTCCAGACCAATGAAAAGTGCATTTTACCTTCAAGTTGTAGTGTTAACCGTCCCTCCGTTTAGTTTCACTCTTCACCAGCGTCGACTTCAGCTTCAAAGCAGCATTATCCCCCACTATATGGAGCATGTCACTCCTGATAGCATACTAAGAGAGGAAGTTCCAACTTTGTTCATGTTATGTACTTAGCGCCCGCTCATGTTACCAAGCACTCTTCCTAGGCGCGACTGAGGATCCCCACTGGCGCATCACCTGCGTTCTTGGGCTCTCCTAAGTATCAAATTCTTCATCTGGCTCGCGCTCCTTGGGAGGTGCTGGACCGCCGACCGCCTAGCGCGCCACAGGATGCCGCATGAGCCCACCTGCCTCCTTTGTGAATTGGAGCTGAAAACCATGCAACACCTGCTCGCGGGCTACTCCTTCTCCCGTCGGGTGTGGCACGAGGTGCTCTCGTGGTGCCACTCTACTGCCAGGCTCCCCGACCACGACGACGACTTCTTCTCATGGCTCTCCTCCATCATCCATGGCGGACCAAACAGCCACCGACGGGGCATGGCCTCTCTTGCGATTCTCTCGGCCTGGTGGCTCCGCAACGGGTTGCCTATTCGATGGTGACTAACCCTTCATCACGCGCGCCGTGCAAACTATTCAGGAGGAGGCTCGCTTATGGGCACGCGCTGGTGCCAAAGGGCTCGAGATCATCATCCCAGAGACGTAGCCCCAGACAGTGGCGGAGCATGAGCAAATCTCAAGAGGGGGCCGATTTCATATAAGAACACATCATATGCATAAAAAACTACTAAGTTGTAGAACATATGCAAGGAAAATTAGAGGACCATATATATATTGTACTTGTACACACAAATACAGCAGGTTCACAAGCAGGTTCACACATACCTGAGCATTGTTGATAGGTAAATTTTGGTGCTCCAAAAGAACAGACCACACCAAACAGTAGTGACACCAAATGACCAAAAGACAATAAACAGAACCAACTAGCACTACTGCCAACCAACTAGCACTACTGCCAACTAAAGATACGATCTTCTATTCTTCCTACTTTTGAAATCAGCGATTATATCTTCACAAGGAATTTTTGATGCAATTTCTCGTTCAATTTGTAGCAACAAACTGTCTGCAAGAAAGAAAATCATCTTCCATTCGATTACGTAGCCTTGACTTGATAATCTTCAAGCTCGAGAAAGCACGCTCAGCACTTGCAGTGGAAACCGGGAGAGTAACAAGCAATCGAAGCAACCTATCAAGCAAATTGTAAATTCTATCTCGTCTTGTCTCAACAAGGCATCGGCATAAAGAAGTTATGGTGATGGGCTTCTTCAAGTCTCCACTTTTTTTAGCATCTGCAGCAAAATGGTTGAGCTGAATCTCCAACCCATATCTCTCTTGTTGTGTAAAATCAGCCGGATAATATTTCTCCACCATTGAACATATTTCCTTAGCGTTGAATGATGTAAATCCATTTCTTGGAATCAATGTAACACTAATGGATAAGAGATCCATCACTTTCTCATTGAACCTAAGATTCAATTCATTTAGTTGGTTGTCAATTGTTGCTCGAAATATCTCCACTCGTAGATACCTTTCTCTAGTAAAGTGATCAGGTTGACGACGAGCACGCCCACCACGCAGAATGTATAGTTCTTCCATGTCTGGAATATCTATATCATGCTCCACACAGAACTCAACAACATTTCCAATGAACAACTCCCATCCTTCATCTGATCTCATCTCTTCTAGAAGTACTTTTGTGGAATGCACTAGACGAACTGCATTTACTATGTCTTGTGCTTTCTTCTGTAAAGCCTTCCCAAGATCTTCGCTAGTTTCCAATATTTCTTTCATCATGCATAGGATAAATACAAACTCAAAAGAGGTCAGGTAAGTGAAAGAAGTATCACCATCATCCCGGTTTGCTCCAGCTGATGAATCTGCGGCTAGATTTTCTAGAACAACTCTCACTGGATTGAACATATGCATAAGGCTAGAAATCGAACCTAAGTGGGAACCCCATCTAGTCTCTCCTGGTCGCTTCAATGAGCGTATTTGATTGGCTCCTTTGCCTGTTTCAATCTGATCGATAGCAAGCAAGCGTGCAATCTCAACCACCTGGGCGTCATGCAACTCATCATGTCGCTTTGAAGAGGAGTCAACTGTGTTTATAACAAAGTGAAGTTTCTGAAAAAATTGGGTGATTGGAACCACATCTCTTGCTGCACCAACAAGGGAGAGTTGCAACCGATGAGCATAGCAATGAACATAATATGCATAGGGACAATCTTTAATGAATAGAGCTTGCAATCCATTCAACTCTCCCCTCATGTTGCTTGCCCCATCGTACCCCTGGCCTCGAAGATTTTGTACATCAAATCCATGCTTGGATAATACTTTACACAACTCCATCTTTAGTGTCAGTGCTTTTGTGTTGGCTACATGTATGAGATGAAAGAATCTTTCTTGGGAATAACCATCTTTATCAACAAATCTGAAAACTAGTGCCATTTGCTCTCTTTTGGACACATCACATGTTTCATCCACAAGAATAGAGTACTTTGAGTCCCCAATTTCTGCTCGAATATGCTCCCTGACTTTCATAGCATAAATGCTCAAGATCTCATTTTGAATTTCGTGTGATGTGTATTTGCAAACTTGTGGAGCATTGCCAAGAACTACAGCTTGAACATCAGGGCAGAATTCTGCAAGAAGCTTCAACATCTCAAGAAAGTTACCTCTGTTTCTTGACTCCGGCCTCTCATCATGGCCTCTTAAAGCACAAGACTGAAATGTGAGCCACTTTACAACCGCAATCGTAGTTCTCGGCCTTAAACGATCCTTTTCTTTATCCCCCATGGTCTTCACATCAAAGATATTTGCCAAATGGTTTGACTGATCCAATAAAGCATGGCCATCTCTCACTGCATTGTTATGTTGTGAGCAAGGACTTGATCCCATGTGAACTAAAAGTGCACACTTCTGTCCATCATGAACTTTCTTCCAATTATTAAAACCTTGTGTTGTGAAGACATCAAACCCACCTCTTTTCTTTCTATTTTTGCTAAAAGAAAGCAATATAGACAATATGCACAATGAGAGGTCAATGAATACTCCAGCCATGATGGAAAATCACGAAAATAGTTGTACTGAAAACGTCTTTTGTGTCCTGGTTTTCCAATAGCATTATATTTCTTTCGTTTAGGTTGATTGGGACCCAGCCTCAAGTAAGCTCTTCGTACTTCATCTCTTTGGTTTGGGGGGTACTGCCAAATTTGTGGACGTAGTGCAGGATCTCGCTCCAACAACTCAATGCCTCGAAAAGTGACATGTTCGTTTGCTCTTTGTTCTACATCCGGCACATCATCATCTTGCATCTGATTTTCCTGCACATTATCATCTTCCATTTGGCCTTCTTGTGCATCTTCAGCATGTCTTCCATCCATATATGGCACCAATGCTAGAGCATCTGGAGCTAATCCCTCATCCCCTTTTCTTTTAAAAAAAGACTGCATCTTCTGTTGTTTCACCATTGCTACCTAAACAAATATTTATACAACATCAAATTTTCTATCAAATAATCAATTGGGTAGACATCAAAGTTACCAAAACATCTCAACTCGTCGGAATTAACAGAAGCAGTGAGTAGCAGCAGTTGATTTGCATCCAATTAATCAACATGAGCCCTAAATCAGTCACTGTACCTAGCAATAGCAAGAAGTGGATGAGCTGGCGCTGTGAACTAGACGAGCAGAGGAGGAGGAGCCACTGTGCACCTAGGCGAACTAGGTGTGGGTCGGTGGGCGTGTGGCCGCTGGCCACTGGGCGCGCCGCTCGCGGGTGCGGCCACTTGAGCAGCCGACTAAGAAGGGGAACGCCGCCGACCGTCGTCAGCTGCCGCCGCCGACCGCCGTCGTCGAGGAATTAGGTCGCCGACGCGGCGATGCCGGACGCGGAGGCAGGGAGGCAGCAGGGTGGGGATTGGGGATTTGGGGAACAACTCGATGACTCACAACCAGGTGTTGGTGTCTCGATCTGTGCTGTCGAGCGGTGCTGCAAATGGGCTGTGGCTTGTGGACAGTGGACATATCTCCTAATGGGCCGGGCCAGATCGCAAGCATACCTAGTAAAAAAAATCACTTCGGAAAGGGGGGGTCGTAGCCCAGTTTCATCTCCACTACGCTCCGCCAGTGCCCCAGATCATCGTGGGAGGCACACCCACGGCGTTCCATGCGCCGAAGCAGCTTACTCATGCCATCTACGTGCACATGCTTGTAGGCAGCTTTTTGTTGTTGCAGTGCTTGTTCTGTAACAGTTAAACCCTGTACTTTCAAACTCCCCTATCGATGCAATGATACCCAAGGCTGTTACGTATTCATGAAAAAAATGTACTCCCTCTGTCTCAAAATAAGTGTCGCTGACGGAGAGAGTATAATATATAATAGACGCCAAGTGAATCATTCACTGTTTCGTTCTTTGTTGGTACCCCTTTCCTTTGGCACGAGATCGGAGGTGGTCTTGTCTTCCTTGCAATTGTGCTAGACAAGAGCTTTAAAACGATGCAGGTGCATTTGCTTCTCCAAATGAAGCAAATCTATACACTTGGATTGGTTCCTATATTTATAAAGGGCATATTTTATTTGAAGGAAATATGCCGTAAAGACAATAATAAAGTTATTATTTATTTCCTTATTTCATGATAAATGTTTATTATTCATGCTAGAATTGTATTAAACCGGAAACTTAGTACATGTGTGGATACATAGACAAACAGGGTGTCACTAGTATGCCTCTACTTGACTAGCTCGTTGAATCAATGATGGTTATGTTTCCTAACCATAGACACGAGTTGTCATTTGATTAACGGGATCACATCATTAGAGAATGATGTGATTGACTTGACCCATCCGTTAGCTTAGCACGATGATTGTTTTGTTTGTTGCTATTGCTTTCTCCATAACTATACATGCGCCTATGACTATGAGATCATGCAACTCCCGAATACCGTAGGAACACTTTGTGCGCAACCAAACGTCACAACGTAACTGGGTGATTATAAAGGTGCTCTACAGGTGTCTCCTATGGTGTTTGTTGAGTTGGCATGGATCAAGATTGGGATTTGTCACTCCGATTGTCGAAGAGGTATCTCTGGGCACTCTCGGTAATATACATCACAATAAGCCTTGCAAGAAATGTAGCTAATGAGTTAGTGAAGGAAATATGCCCTAGAGGCAATAATAATGTTATTATTCTATTTCCTTATATCATGATAAATGTTTATTATTCATGCTAGAATTGTATTATCCGGAAACATAATACTTGTGTGAATACATAGACAAACTAAACATCACTAGTATGCCTCTACTTGACTAGCTCGTTAATCAAAGATGGTTATGTTTCCTAACCATAGACATGTGTTGTCATTTGATTAACGGGATCACATTATTAAGAGAATGATGTGATTGACATGACCCATTCCATTAGCTTAGCACCCATCGTTTAGTATGTTGCTATTGCTTTTTTCATGACTTATACATGTTCCTATGACTATGAGATTATGCAACTCCTGTTTGCCGGAGGAACACTTTGTGTGCTACCAACCGTCACAACGTAACTAGGTGATTATAAAGGAGCTCTATAGGTGTCTCCAAAGGTAAATGTTGGGTTGGCATATTTCAAGATTAGGATTTGTCACTCCGATTGTCGGAGAGGTATCTCTGGGCCCTCTCGGTAATGCACATCACATAAGCCTTGCAAGCATTGCAAATAATAAGTTAGTTGCGAGATGATGTATTATGAAACGAGTAAAGAGACTTGCTGGTAACGAGATTGAACTAGGTATTGGATACCGACGATCGAATCTCGGGCAAGTAACATACCGATGACAAAGGGAACAACGTATGTTGTTATGCGGTCTGACCGATAAAGATCTTCGTAGAATATGTGGGAGCCAATATGAGCATCCAGGTTCCGCTATTGGTTATTGACCGGAGACGTGTCCGTTGGGATTCGTAGTAATTTCAAAAAAATTCCTACGCACACGCAAGATCATGATGATGCATAGCAATGAGAGGGGAGAGTGTTGTCTACGTACCCACCCAGACCGACTGCGGAAGCGTTGACGCAACGTAGAGGAAGTAGTCGTACGTCTTCCCGATCCGACCGATCCAAGCACCGTTACTCCGGCACCTCCGAGTTCTTAGGACACGTACAGCTCGATGACGATCCCCGGGCTCCGATCCAGCAAAGCGTCGGGGAGGAGTTCCGTCAGCACGACGGCATGGTGACGATCTTGATGTTCTACCGACGCAGGGCTTCGCCTAAGCACTACAACGATATGACCGAGGTGGAATATGGTGGCAGGGGGCACCGCACACGGCTAAGGAACGATCACGTGGATCAACTTGTGTGTCTAGAGGTGCCCCCTGCCTCCGTATATAAAGGAGCCAAGGGGGAGGGGGCCGCCGGCCAGGAGGAGGGCGCAGGAGGAGTCCTACTCCTACCGGGAGTAGGACTCCCCCCCCCCAATCCTAGTTGGACTAGGATTCCCCGAGGGGGAAAGAGAGAGAGGGGGGCCGGCCACCTCTCCTAGTCCTAATAGGACTAGGGGAGGGGGGAGGCACGCGGCCACCTTGGGCTGCCCCTTTCTCCTTTCCACTAAAGCCCATTAAGGCCCATATGGCTCCCGGGGGGTTCCGGTAACCTCCCGGTACTCCGGTAAAATCCCGATTTCACCCGGAACACTTCCGATGTCCAAATATAGGCTTCCAATATATCAATCTTTATATCTCGACCATTTCGAGACTCCTCGTCATGTCCGTGATCACATCCGGGACTCCGAACTAACTTCGGTACATCAAAATGCATAAACTCGTAATAACTGTCATCGTAACGTTAAGCGTGCGGACCCTACGGTTCGAGAATAATGTAGACATGACTGAGACACATCTCCGGTCAATAACCAATAGCGGGACCTGGATGCCCATATTGGTTCCTACATATTCAACGAAGATCTTTATCGGTCAGACCGCATAACAACATACGTTGTTCCCTTTGTCATCGGTATGTTACCTGCCCGAGATTCGATCGTCGGTATCCAATACCTAGTTCAATCTCGTTACCGGCAAGTCTCTTTACTCGTTCCGTAATACATCATCCCACAACTAACTCATTAGTTGCAATGCTTGCAAGGCTTATGTGATGTGTATTACTGAGAGGGCCCAGAGATACCTCTCCGACAATCGGAGTGACAAATCCTATTCTCGAAATACGCCAACCCAACATCTACCATTGGAGACACCTGTAGAGCTCCTTTATAATCACCTAGTTATGTTGTGACGTTTGGTAGCACACAAAGTGTTCCTCCGGCAAAGGGGAGTTGCATAATCTCATAGTCATAGGAACATGTATAAGTCATGAAGAAAGCAATAGCAACATACTAAACGATCGGGTGCTAAGCTAATGGAATGGGTCATGTCAATCAGATCATTCACCTAATGATGTGATCCTGTTAATCAAATAACAACTCTTTGTCCATGGTTAGAAAACATAACCATCTTTGATTAACGAGCTAGTCAAGTAGAGGCATACTAGTGACACTCTGTTTGTCTATGTATTCACACATGTATTATGTTTCCGGTTAATACAATTCTAGCATGAATAATAAACATTTTATCATGAAATAAGGAAATAAATAATAACTTTATTATTGCCTCTAGGGCATATTTCCTTCAGTCTCCCACTTGCACTAGAGTCAATAATCTAGTTCACATCGCCATGTGATTTAACAGCAATAGTTCACATCACCATGTGATTGACACCCATAGTTCACATCGATATGTGATCAACACCCAAAGGGTTTACTAGAGTCAGTAATCTAGTTCACATCGCTATGTGATTAACACCCAAAGAGTACTAAGGTGTGATCATGTTTTGCTTGTGAGATAATTTTAGTCAACGGGTCTGTCACATTCAGATCCGTAAGTATTTTGTGAATTTCTATGTCAACAATGCTCTGCACGGAGCTACTCTAGCTTATTGCTCCCACTTTCAATATGTATCTAGATCGAGACTTAGAGTCATCCAGATCTGTGTCAAAACTTGCATCGACGTAACTTTTTACGACGAACCTTTTTGTCACCTCCATAATTGAGAAATATTTCCTTATTCCACTAAGGATAATTTTGACCGCTGTCCAGTGATCTACTCTTAGATCACTATTGTATTCCCTTGCTTAACAAAGTGTAGGGTATACAATAGATCTGGTACACAGCATAGTGTAGGGTATACAATAGATCTGGTACACAGCATGGCATACTTTATAGAACCTATGACTGAGGCATAGGGAATGACTTTCATTCTATTTCTATCTTCTGCCGTGGTCGGGCTTTGAGTCTTACTCAATTTCACACCTTTCAACACAGGCAAGAACTCTTTCTTTGACTGTTCCATTTTGAACTTCTTCAAAATCTTGTCAAGATATGTGCTTTGTGAAAGTCCAGTTAAGCGTCTTGATCTATCTCTATAGATCTTTATGCCTAATATGTAAGCAGCTTCACCGAGGTCTTTCATTGAAAAACTCTTATTCAAGTATCCCTTTATGCTATCCAGAAATTCTATGTCATTTCCAATCAGTAATATGTCATCCACATATAATATCAGAAATGCTACAGAGCTCCCACTCACTTTCTTGTAAATACAGGCTTCTCCGAAAGTCTGTATAAAACCAAATGCTTTGATCACACTATCAAAGCGTTTATTCCAACTCCGAGAGGCTTGCACCAGTCCATAAATGGATCACTGGAGCTTGCATACTTTGTTAGCTCCCTTTGGATCGACAAAACCTTCCGGTTGCATCATATACAACTCTTCTTCCAGAAATCCATTCAGGAATGCAGTTTTGACATCCATCTGCCAAATTTCATAATCATAAAATGCAGCAATCGCTAACATGATTCGGATAGACTTAAGCATCGCTACGGGTGAGAAAGTCTCATCGTAGTCAACCCCTTGAACTTGTCGAAAACCTTTTGCGACAAGTCGAGCTTTGTAGACAGTAACATTACCATCAGCGTCAGTCTTCTTCTTGAAGATCCATTTATTCTCAATTGCTTGCCGATCATCGGGCAAGTCAACCAAAGTCCATACTTTGTTCTCATACATGGATCATATCTCAGATTTCATGGCTTCAAGCCACTTTGCGGAATCTGGGCTCACCATCGCTTCTTCATAGTTCGTAGGTTCATCATGATCTAGCAGCATGATTTCCAGAACAGGATTACCGTACCACTCTGGTGCGGATCTCGCTCTGGTTGATCTACGAGGTTCAGTAGTATCTTGTCCTGAAGTTTCATGATCATCATCATTAGCTTCCTCACTAATTGGTATAGGTGTCGCAGAAACAGTTTTCTGTGATGTACTACTTTCCAATAAGGGAGCAGGTATAGTTACCTCGTCAAGTTCTACTTTCCTCCCACTCCTTTCGAGAGAAACTCTTTCTCCATAAAAACTCCGAATTTAGCAACAAAAGTCTTGCCTTCAGATTTGTGATAGAAGGTGTACCCAACAGTCTCCTTTGGGTATCCTATGAGGACATATTTCTCCGATTTGGGTTTGAGCTTATTAGGATGAAACTTTTTCATATAAGCATCACAACCCCAAACTTTAAGAAACGACAACTTTGGTTTCTTGCCAAACCACAGTTCAGATTGTGTCGTCTCAACGGACTTAGATGGTTCCCTATTTAACGTGAATGCAGCTGTCTCTAATGCATAACCCCAAAACGATAGTGGTAGATCGGTAAGAGACATCAAAGATCGCACCATATCTAATAAAGTACGGTTATGATATTTGGACACACCATTACACCATGGTGTTCCAGGTGGCGTGAGTAGTAAAACTATTTCACATTGTTTTAATTGAAGACCAAACTCGTAACTCAAATATTTGTCTCCGCGATCAGATCGTAGAAACTTTATTTTCTTGTCACGATGATTTTCCACTTCACTCTGAAATTCTTTGAACTTTTCAAATGTTTTAGACCTTTGTTTCATCAAGTAGATATACTCATATCTGCTCAAATCATCAGTGAAGTTCAGAAAATAACGATACTTGCCGTGAGCCTTAACACTCATCGGACCGCATACATCAGTATGTATTATTTCCAATAAGTCAGTTGCTCGCTCCGGAGAACGGAGTCTTAGTCATCTTTCGCATGAGGCATGGTTCGCAAGCATCAAGTGATTCCAAAATTCCATCAGCATGGAGTTTCTTCATGCGCTTTACACTAATATGACCTAAACGGCAGTGCTACAAATAAGTTGCACTATCATTATTAACTTCGCATCTTTTGGTTTCAATATTATGAATATGTGTATCACTACTCGAGATCCAATGAACTTGTTTCATTGGGTGTATCACCATCGAAGGTTTTATTCATGTAAACAGGACAACAATTATTCTCTGACTTTAATGAATAACCGAATTGCAATAAACATGATCAAATCATATTCATGCTCAACGCAAAAACCAAATAACACTTATTTAGGTTCAACACTAATCCCGAAAGTATAGGGGAGTGTGCGATGATGATCATATCAATCTTGGAACCACTTCCAACACACATCGTCACTTCTCCCTTAACTAGTCTCTGTTTATTCTGCAACTCCCGTTTCGAGTTACTAATCTTAGCAACTGAACTAGTATCAAATACTGAGGGGTTGCTATAAACACTAGTAAAGTACACATCAATGACATGTATATCAAATATACTTATGTTCACTTTGCCATCCTTCTTATCTGCCAAATACTTGGGGCAGTTCCGCTTCCAGTGACCAGTCCCTTTGTAGTAGAAGCACTTAGTCTCAGGCTTAGGACCAGACTTGGGCTTCTTCACTTGAGCAGCAACTTGCTTGCCGTTCTTCTTGAAGTTCCCCTTCTTCCCTCTGCCCTTTTCTTGAAACTAGTGGTCTTGTCTACCATCAACACTTGATGTTTTTCTCGATTTCTACCTTCGTCAATTTCAGCATTACGAAGAGCTTGGGAATCGTTTCCGTTATCCCTTGCATATTATAGTTCATCACGAACTTCTACTAACTTGGTGATGGTGACTAGAGAATTTTGTCAATCACTATTTTATCTGGAAGATTAACTCCCACTTGATTCAAGCGATTGTAGTACCCAGACAATCTGAGCACATGCTCACTGCTTGAGCGATTCTCCTCCATCTTTTAGCTATAGAACTTGTTGGAGACTTCATATCTCTCAACTCAGGTATTTGCTTGAAATATTAACTTCAACTCCAGGAACATCTCATATGGTCCATGATGTTCAAAACGTCTTTGAAGTCCCGATTCTAAGCCGTTAATCATGGTGCACTAAACTATCAAGTAGTCATCATATTGAGCTAGCCAAACGTTCATAACGTCTGCATCTGCTCCTGCAATAGGTCTGTCACCTAGCGGTGCATCAAGGACATAATTCTTCTGTGCAGCAATGAGGATAAACCTCAGATCACGGATCCAATCCGCATCATTGCTACTAACATCTTTCAACACAATTTTCTCTAGGAACATATCAAAATAAACACAGGGAAGCAACAATGCGAGCTATTGATCTACAACATAATTTGCAAAATACTACCAGGACTAAGTTCATGATAAATTTAAGTTCAATTAATCAAATTACTTAAGAACTCCCACTTAGATAGACATCCCTCTAATCCTCTAAGTGATCACGTGATCCAAATCAACTAAACCATAACCGATCATCACGTGAGATGGAGTAGTTTTCAATGGTGAACATCGTTATGTTGATCATATCTACTATATGATTCACGCTCGACCTTTCGGTCTCCGTGTTCTGAGGCCATATCTGCATATGCTAGGCTCGTCAAGTTTAACCTGAGTATTCTGCGTGTGCAAAACTGGCTTGCACCCGTTGTAGATGGACGTAGAGCTTATCACACCCGATCATCACGTGGTGTCTGGGCACGACGAACTTTGGCAACGGTGCATACTCAGGGAGAACACTTCTTGATAATTTAGTGAGGGATCATCTTATAATGCTACCGTCAATCAAAGCAAGATAAGATGCATAAAAAGATAAACATCACATGCAATCAATATAAGTGATATGATATGGCCATCATCATCTTGTGCTTGTGATCTCCATCTCCGGAGCACCGTCATGATCACCATCGTCACCGGCATGACACCATGATCTCCATCATCTTGATCCATATCAATGTGTCGTCATGTGGTCGTCTCGCCAACAATTGCTCTTGCAACAATTGCTATCGCATAGTGATAAAGTAAAGCAATTATTTGGCGCTTGCATCTTATGCAATAAAGAGACAACCATAAGGCTTTTGCCAGTTGCCGATAACTTTATCAAAACATGATCATCTCATACAACAACTTATATCTCATCACGTTTTGACCATATCACATCACAACATGCCCTGCAAAAACAAGTTAGACGTCCTCTACTTTGTTGTTGCAAGTTTTACGTGGCTGCTACGGGCTTAAGAAAGAACCAATCTTACCTACGCATCAAAACCACAACGATAGCTTGTCAAATAGACTCCGTTTTAACCTTCGCAAGGACCGGGCGTAGCCATACTTGGTTCAACTAAAGTTGGAGAGACAGTCGCCCGCAAGCCACCTATGTGCAAAGCACGTCGGGGGAACCGGTCTCGCGTAAGCGTACGCGTAATGTTGGTCCGGGTCGTCTCGTCCAACAATACTGCCGAACCAAAGTATGACATGCTGGTAGGCAGTATGACTTATATCGCCCACAACTCACTTGTGTTCTACTCGTGCATATAACATCAACATATAAAACCTAGGCTCGGATGCCACTGTTGGGATTCGTAGTAATTTCAAAAAATTTCCTACGCACACGCAAGATCATGATGATGCATAGCAACGAGAGGGGAGAGTGTTGTCTACGTACCCACGCAGACCGACTGCGGAAGCGTTGACGCAACATAGAGGAAGTAGTCGTACGTCTTCCCGATCCGACCGATCCAAGCACCGTTACTCCGGCACCTCCGAGTTCTTAGCACACGTACAGCTCGATGACGATCCCCGGGCTCCGATCCAGCAAAGCGTCGGGGAGGAGTTCCGTTAGCACGACGGCGTGGTGACGATCTTGATGTTCTACCGACGCAGGGCTTCGCCTAAGCACTACAACGATATGACCGAGGTGGAATATGGTGGCAGGGGGCACCGCACACGGCTAAGGAACGATCACGTGGATCAACTTGTGTGTCTAGAGGTGCCCCCTGCCTCCGTATATAAAGGAGCCAAGGGGGAGGGGGCCGCCGGCCAGGAGGAGGGCGCAGGAGGAGTCCTACTCCTCGGGAGTAGGACTCCCCCCCAATCCTAGTTGGACTAGGATTCCCCGAGGGGGAAAGAGAGAGAGGGGGCCGGCCACCTCTCCTAGTCCTAATAGGACTAGGGGGGGGAGGCGCGCGGCCACCTTGGGCTGCCCCTTTCTCCTTTCCAAAAGCCCATAAGGCCCATATGGCTCCCGGGGGGTTCCGGTAACCTCCCGGTACTCCGGTAAAATCCCGATTTCACCCGGAACACTTCCGATATCCAAACATAGGCTTCCAATATATCAATCTTTATGTCTCGACCATTTCGAGACTCCTCGTCATGTCCGTGATCACATCCGGGACTCCGAACAACCTTCGGTACATCAAAATGCATAAACTCATAATATAACTGTCATCGTAACCTTAAGCGTGCGGACCCTACGGTTCGAGAACAATGTAGACATGACCGAGACACACTCCGGTCAATAACCAATAGCGGGACCTGGATGCCCATATTGGTTCCTACATATTCTACGAAGATTTTATCGGTCAGACCGCATAACAACATACGTTGTTCCCTTTGTCATCGGTATGTTACTTGCCCGAGATTCGATCGTCGGTATCCAATACCTAGTTCAATCTCGTTACCGGCAAGTCTCTTTAACTCGTTCCATAATACATCATCCCACAACTAACTCATTAGTTGCAATGCTTGCAAGGCTTATGTGATGTGTATTACCGAGAGGGCCCAGAGATACCTCTCCGACAATCGGAGTGACAAATCCTAATCTCGAAATACGCCAACCCAACATCTACCATTGGAGACACCTGTAGAGCTCCTTTATAATCACCCAGTTACGTTGTGACGTTTGGTAGCACACAAAGTGTTCCTCCGGCAAAGGGGAGTTGCATAATCTCATAGTCATAGGAACATGTATAAGTCATGAAGAAAGCAATAGCAACATACTAAACGATCGGGTGCTAAGCTAATGGAATGGGTCATGTCAATCAGATCATTCACCTAATGATGTGATCCCGTTAATCAAATAACAACTCTTTGTCCATGGTTAGAAAACATAACCATCTTTGATTAACGAGCTAGTCAAGTAGAGGCATACTAGTGACACTCTGTTTGTCTATGTATTCACACATGTATTATGTTTTTGGTTAATACAATTCTAGCATGAATAATAAATATTTTATCATGAAATAAGGAAATAAATAATAACTTTATTATTGCCTCTAGGGCATATTTCCTTCAGTGTCTCGGTCATGTCTACATTGTTCTCAAACCCGTAGGGTCCGCACGCTTAAGGTTTCGATGACAATTATATTATGAGTTTATGAGTTTTGATGTACCGAAGTTAGTTCGGAGTCCCGGATGTGATCACGGACATGATGAGGAGTCTCGAAATGGTTGAGACATAAAGATTGATATATTGGACGGCTATATTCGGACACCGGAAGTGTTCCGGGTGATTTCGGAGAAAACCGGAGTGCCGGAGGGTTACCGTAACCCCCCCGGGAGAAGTAATGGGCCTTATGGGCCCTAGTGGAGAGAGAGAGGGGCGGCCAAGGTGGGTCGCGCGCCCCCTCCCCCTCTGGTCCGAATTGGACTAGGAGAGGGGGGGCGGCGCCCCCCTTTCCTTCTCCCTCTCCCCCTTCCTTTCCCCTTCCTAGTAGGAGTAGGAAAGATGGGAGTCCTACTCCTACAAGGAGGAGGACTCCTCCTCCTTGGCGCGCCCTAGGGCCGGCCGGCCTCCTCCCCTTGCTCCTTTATATACGGGGGCAAGGGGCACCCCTAGACACAAGTTGATCCACGTGATCGTTTTCTTAGCCGTGTGCGGTGCCCCCATCCACCATACTCCTCGATAATATTGTAGCGGTGCTTAGGCGAAGCCCTGCGACGATAGAACATCAAGATCGTCACCACGCCGACGTGCTGACGGAACTCTTCCCCGACACTTTGCTAGATCGGAGTCCGGGGATCGTCATCAAGCTGAACGTGTGCTAAAACTCGGAGGTGCCATAGTTTCGGTGCTTGATCGGTCGGGCCGTGAAGACGTACGACTACATCAACCGCATTGTCATAACGCTTCCGCTGTCGGTCTACGAGGGTACGTAGATCACACTCTCCCCTCTCGTTGCTATGCATCACCATGATCTTGCGTGTGCGTAGGAATTTTTTTGAAATTACTACGTTCCCCAACAGTGGCATCCGAGCCTGGTTTTATGTGTTGATGTTATATGCACGAGTAGAACACAAGTGAGTTGTGGGCAATATAAGTCATACTGCTTACCAGCATGTCATACTTTGGTTCGGCGGTATTGTTGGATGAAGCGGCCCGGACCGACATTACGCGTAGCTTACGCGAGACTGGTTCTACCGACGTGCTTTGCACACAGGTGGCTGGCGGGTGTCAGTTTCTCCAACTTTAGTTGAACCGAGTGTGGCTACGCCCGGTCCTTGCGAAGGTTAAAACAGCACCAACTTGACAAACTATCGTTGTGGTTTTGATGCGTAGGTAAGATTGGTTCTTGCTTAAGCCCGTAGCAGCCACGTAAAACTTGCAACAACAAAGTAGAAGACGTCTAACTTGTTTTTGCAGGGCATGTTGTGATGTGATATGGTCAAGACATGATGCTAAATTTTATTGTATGAGATGATCATGTTTTGTAAACGAGTTATCGGCAACTGGCAGGAGCCATATGGTTGTCGCTTTATTGTATGCAATGCAATTGCGCTGTAATGCTTTACTTTATCACTAAGCGGTAGCGATAGTCGTGGAAGCATAAGATTGGCGAGACGACAATGATGCTACGATGGTGATCGAGGTGTCGCGCCGGTGAGGATGGTGATCATGACGGTGCTTCGAAGATGGAGATCACAAGCATAAGATGATGATGGCCATATCATATCACTTATATTGATTGCATGTGATGTTTATCTTTTATGCATCTTATCCTGCTTTGATTGACGGTAGCATTTTAAGATGATCTCTCACTAATTATCAAGAAGTGTTCTCCCTGAGTATGCACCATTGCGAAAGTTCTTCGTGCTGAGACACCACGTGATGATCGGGTGTGATAGGCTCTACGTTCAAATACAACGGGTGCAAAACAGTTGTACACGTGGAATAATCAGGTTATACTTGACGAGCCAAGCATATACAGATATGGCCTCGGAACACGGAGACCGAAAGGTCGAGCGTGAATCATATAGTAGATATGATCAACATAGTGATGTTCACCAATGAAACTACTCCATCTCACGTGATGATCGGACATGGTTTAGTTGATTTGGATCACGTGATCACTTAGAGGATTAGAGGGATGTCTATCTAAGTGGGAGTTCTTTAGTAATATGATTAATTGAACTTAAATTTTATCATGAACTTAGTACCTGATAGTATCTTGCTTGTTTATGTTTGATTGTAGATAGATGGCCCGTGCTGTTGTTCCGTTGAATTTTAATGCGTTCGTTGAGAAAGCAAAGTTGAAAGATGATGGTAGCAATTACACGGACTGGGTCCGTAACTTGAGGATTATCCTCATTGCTGCACAGAAGAATTATGTCCTGGAAGCACCGTTGGGTGCCAGGCCTGCTGCTGGAGCAACACCAGATGTTATGAATGTCTGGCAGAGCAAAGCTGATGACTACTTGATAGTTCAGTGTGCCATGCTTTACGGCTTAGAATCGGGACTTCAACGATGTTTTGAATGTCATGGAGCATATGAGATGTTCCAGGAGTTGAAGTTAATATTTCAAGCAAATGCCTGGATTGAGAGATATGAAGTCTCCAATAAGTTATATAGCTGCAAGATGGAGGAGAATAGTTCTGTCAGTGAGCATATACTCAAAATGTCTGGGTATAATGATCACTTGATTCAATTGGGAGTTAATCTTCCAGATGATTGCGTCATTGACAGAATTCTCCAATCACTGCCACCTAGCTACAAGAGCTTCGTGATGAACTATAATATGCAAGGGATGAATAAGACTATTCCCGAGCTCTTCGCAATGCTGAAAGCTGCGGAGGTAGAAATCAAGAAGGAGCATCAAGTGTTGATGGTCAACAAGACCTCTAGTTTCAAGAAAAAGGGCAAAGGGAAGAAGAAGAAGAAGGGGAACTTCAAAAAGAACAGCAAGCAAGTTGCTGCTCAAGAGAAGAAACCCAAATCTGGACCTAAGCCTGAAACTGAGTGCTTCTACTGCAAGCAGACTGGTCACTGGAAGCGGAACTGCCCCAAGTATTTGGCGGATAAGAAGGATGGCAAGGTGAACAAAGGTATATGCGATATACATGTTATTGATGTGTACCTTACTAATGCTCGCAATAGCACCTAGGTATTTGATACTGGTTCTGTTGCTAATATTTGCAACTCGAAACAGGGACTACGGATTAAGCGAAGATTGGCTAAGGACGAGGTGACGATGCGTGTGGGAAATGGTTCCAAAGTCCATGTGATCGCGGTCGGCACGCTACCTCTACATCTACCTTCGGGATTAGTATTAGACCTAAATAATTGTTATTTGGTGCCAGCTTTGAGCATGAACATTATATCTGGATCTTGTTTGATGCGAGATGGTTATTCATTTAAATCAGAGAATTATGGTTGTTCTATTTTTATGAGTAAAATCTTTTATGGTCATGCACCCATGAAGAATGGTCTATTCTTATTAAATCTCGATAGTAGTGACACACACATATTCATAATGTTGAAGCCAAAAGATGCAGAGTTGATAATGATAGTGCAACTTATTTGTGGCACTGCCGTTTAGGTCATATCGGTATAAAGCGCATGAAGAAACTCCATACTGATGGACTTTTGGAACCACTTGATTATGAATCACTTGGTACTTGCGAACCGTGCCTTATGGGTAAGATGACAAAAACACCGTTCTCCGGTACTATGGAGAGAGCAACAGATTTGTTGGAAATCATACATACAGATGTATGTGGTCCGATGAATGTTGAGGCTCGTGGCGGATATCGTTATTTTCTCACCTTCACAGATGACTTAAGCAGATATGGGTATATCTACTTAATGAAACATAAGTCTGAAACATTTGAAAAGTTCAAATAATTTCAGAGTGAAGTTGAAAATCATCATAACAAGAAAATAAAATTCCTACGATCTGATCGTGGAGGAGAATATTTGAGTTACGAGTTTGGTGTACATTTGAAACAATGCGGAATAGTTTTGCAGCTCACGCCACCCGGAGCACCACAGCATAATGGTGTGTCCGAACATCGTAATCGTACTTTACTAGATATGGTGCGATCTATGATGTCTCTTACTGATTTACCGCTATCGTTTTGGGGTTATGCTCTAGAGACGGCCGCATTCACGTTAAATAGGGCACCATCAAAATCCGTTGAGACGACGCCTTATGAACTATGGTTTGGCAAGAAACCAAAGTTGTCGTTTCTGAAAGTTTGGGGCTGCGATGCTTATGTGAAAAAGCTTCAACCTGATAAACTCGAACCCAAATCGGAGAAATGTGTCTTCATAGGATATCCAAAAGAAACTATTGGATACACCTTCTATCACAGATCCGAAGGCAAGACTTTTGTTGCTAAATTAGGAAACTTTCTAGAGAAGGAGTTTCTCTCGAAAGAAGTGAGTGGGAGGAAAGTAGAACTTGATGAGGTAACTGTACCTGCTCCCTTATTGGAAAGTAGTACATCACAGAAACCGGTTTCTGTGACACCTACACCAATTAGTGAGGAAACTAATGATGATGATCATGAAACTTCAGAACAAGATTCTACTGAACCTCGTAGATCAACCAGAGTAAGATCCACACCAGAGTGGTACGGTAATCCTGTTCTGGAAGTCATGCTACTAGATCATGATGAACCTACGGACTATGGAGAAGCGATGGTGAGCCCAGATTCCGCAAAATGGCTTGAAGCCATGACATCTGAGATGGGATCCATGTATGAGAACAAAGTGTGGACTTTGGTTGACTTGCCCAAAGATCGGCAAGCAATTGAGAATAAATGGATCTTCAAGAAAAAGACTGATGCTGACGGTAATGTTACTGTCTACAAAGCTCGACTTGTCACAAAAGGTTTTCGACAAGTTCAAGGGATTGACTACGATGAGACCTTCTCACCCGTAGCGATGCTTAAGTCTGTCCGAATCATGTTGCAATTGCCGCATTTTATGATTATGAAATTTGGCAGATGGATGTCAAAACTGCATTCCTGAATGGATTTCTGGAAGAAGAGTTGTATATGATGCAGCCGGAAGGTTTTGTCGATCCAAAGGGAGCTAACAAAGTGTGCAAGCTCCAGCGATCCATTTATGGACTGGTGCAAGCCTCTCGGAGTTGGAATAAACGCTTTGATAGTGTGATCAAAGCATTTGGTTTTGTACAGACTTTTGGAGAAGCCTGTATTTACAAGAAAGTGAGTGGGAGCTCTGTAGCATTTCTGATATTATATGTAGATGACATATTACTAATCGGAAATGATATAGAATTTCTGGATAGCATAAAGGGATACTTGAATAAGAGTTTTTCAATGAAAGACCTCGGTGAAGTTGCTTACATATTGGGCATTAAGATCTATAGAGATAGATCAAGACGCTTAATTGGACTTTCACAAAGCACATACCTGGACAAAATTTTGAAGAAATTCAAAATGGATCAAGCAAAGAAAGGATTCTTGCCTGTGTTACAAGGTGTGAAATTGAGTAAGACTCAATGCCCGACCAATGCAGAAGATAGAGAGAAAATGAAAGATGTTCCCTATGTTTCAGCCATAGGCTCTATCATGTATGCAATGCTGTGTACCAGACCTGATGTGTGTCTTGCTATAAGTCTAGCAGGGAGGTACCAAAGTAATTCATGAGTGGATCACTAGACAGCGGTCAAGAACATCCTGAAATACCTGAAAAGGACTAAGGATATGTTTCTCATATGTGGAGGTGACAAAGAGCTCATCGTAAATGGTTACGTTGATGCAAGCTTCGACACTGATCCAGACGATTCTAAATCGCAAACCAGATACGTGTTTACATTAAACGGTGGCGCTGTCAGTTGGTGCAGTTCTAAACAAAGCGTTGTGGCGGGATCTACATGTGAAGCGGAGTACATAGCTGCTTCGGAAGCAGCAAACGAAGGAGTCCGGATGAAGGAGTTCATATCCGATCTAGGTGTCATACCTAGTGCATCGGGTCCAATGAAAATCTTTTGTGACAATACTGGTGCAATTGCCTTGGCAAAGGAATCCAGATTTCACAAGAGAACCAAGCACATCAAGAGACGCTTCAATTCCATCCGGGATCTAGTCCAGGTGGGAGACATAGAGATTTGCAAGATACATACGGATCTGAATGTTGCAGACCCGTTGACTAAGCCTCTTCCACGAGCAAAACATGATCAGCACCAAAGCTCCATGGGTGTTAGAATCATTACTGTGTAATCTAGATTATTGACTCTAGTGCAAGTGGGAGACTGAAGGAAATATGCCCTAGAGGCAATAATAATGTTATTATTTTATTTCCTTATATGATGATAAATGTTTATTGTTCATGCTAGAATTGTATTATCCGGAAACATAATACTTGTGTGAATACATAGACAAACTAAACGTCACTAGTATGCCTCTACTTGACTAGCTCGTTAATCAAAGATGTTTATGTTTCCTAACCATAGACATGTGTTGTCCTTTGATTAACGGGATCACATTATTAAGAGAATGATGTGATTGACATGACCCATTCCATTAGCTTAGCACCCGATCGTTTAGTATGTTGCTATTGCTTTCTTCATGACTTATACATGTTCCTATGACTATGAGATTATGCAACTCCCGTTTGCCGGAGGAACACTTTGTGTGCTACCAAATGTCACAACGTAACTGGGTGATTATAAAGGAGCTCTACAGGTGTCTCCAAAGGTAAATTTTGGGTTGGCATATTTCGAGATTAGGATTTGTCACTCCAATTGTCGGAGAGGTATCTTTGGGCCCTCTCGGTAATGCACATCACATAAGCCTTGCAAGCATTGCAACTAATAAGTTAGTTGCGAGATGATGTATTACGAAATGAGTGAAGAGACTTGCCGGTAACGAGATTGAACTAGGTATTGAGATACCAACGATCGAATCTCGGGCAAGTAACATACCGATGATAAAGGGAACAACGTATGTTGTTATGCAGTCTGACCGATAAAGATCTTCGTAGAATATGTGGGAGCCAATATGAGCATCCAGGTTCCGCTATTGGTTATTGACCGGAGACGTGTCTCGGTCATGTCTACATTGTTCTCGAACCCGTAGGGTCCGCACGCTTAAGGTTTCGATGACAGTTATATTATGAGTTTATGAGTTTTGACGTACCGAAGTTAGTTCGGAGTCCCGGATGTGATCACGAGCATGACGAGGAGTCTCGAAATGGTCGAGACATAAAGATTGATATATTGGACGGCTATATTCGGACACCGGAAGTGTTCCGGGTGATTCCGGAGAAAACCGGAGTGCCGGAGGGTTACTGGAACCCCCCCGAGAGAAGTAATGGGCCTTATGGGCCCCAGTGGAGAGAGAGAGGGGCGGCCAGTGTGGGCCGCGCTCCCCCTCCCCCTCTGGTCCGAATTGGACTAGGAGAGGGGGGCGGCGCCCCCCTTTCCTTCTCCCTCTCCCCCTTCCTTTCCCCCTCCTAGTAGGAGTAGGAAAGAGGGGAGTCCTACTCCTACTAGGAGGAGGACTCCTCCTCCTTGGCGCGCCCTATGGCCGGCCGGCCTCCTCCCCTTGCTCCTTTATATACGGGGGCAGGGGGCACCCCTAGACACAAGTTGATCCACATGATCATTTTCTTAGCCCTGTGCGGTGCCCCCTTCCACCATACTCCTTGATAATATTGTAGCGGTGCTTAGGCGAAGCCCTGCGATGGTAGAACATCAAGATCGTCACCACGCCGTCGTGCTGACGGAACTCCTTCCCCGACACTTTGCTGGATCAGAGTCCGGGGATCGTCATCAAGCTGAACGTGTGCTAAAACTCAGAGGTGCCGTAGTTTTGGTGCTTGATCGGTCGGGCCGTGAAGACGTACGACTACATCAACCACATTGTCATAATGCTTCCGCTGTCGGTCTACGAGGGTACGTAGATCACACTCTCCCCTCTTGTTGCTATGCATCACCATGATCTTGCGTGTGCGTAGGAAATTTTTTAAAATTACTACGTTCCCCAACAGTTAGTTACGGGATGTAGCATTACGGAACGAGTAAAGAGACTTGCCGGTAACGAGATTGAACTAGGTATTGAGATACCGACGATCGAATCTCGGGCAAGTAACATATCGATGACAAAGGGAACAATGTATGTTGTTATGTGGTTTGACCGATAAAGATCTTCGTAGAATATGTAGGAACCAATATGAGCATCGAGGTTCCGCTATTGGTTATTGACCGGAGATGAGTCTCGGTCATGTCTACATAGTTCTCGAACCCGTAGGGTCCGCACGCTTAACGTTCGGTGACGATCAGTATTACGAGTTTATGTGTTTTGATGTACCGAAGGTGGTTCAGAGTCCCGGATTTGATCACGGACATGACGACGAGTCTCGAAATGATAGAGACGTAAAGATCGATATATTGGAAGCCTATGTTTGGACATCAGAATGGTTCCGTGTAAAATCGGGAGTATACCGGAGCACCGGGAGGTTACCGGAACCCCCCGGGAGGTTTATGGGCCTTATTGGGCCTTAGTGGGAGAGAGGGGAAAGGAGCAAAGGAGGGGGCTCCCCCCAAGCCCAATCCGAATTGGGAAGGGGGGCGCCCCCCCCCTTTCCTTTCTCCTCCCCCTTCCTTCTCTCCTAAATCCAACAAGGCAAGGGGGGAATCCTACTCCCGGTGGGAGTAGGACTCCCCTTGGGGCGCGCCTAGGAGGCCGGCCCCCTCCCCCTCCTCCACTCCTTTATATACGGGGGAGGGGGCACCCCATGGACACACAAGTTGATCATTGATCTCTTAGCCGTGTGTAGTGCCCCCCTCCACCATAATCCCTCTCGGTCATATCGTAGCGGTGCTTAGGCGAAGCCCTGTTTCGGTAGCATCATCATCACCGTCATCACGCCGTCGTGCTGATGAAGCTCTCCCTCGACACTGGTGGATCGTGAGTTCATGGGACGTCACCGAGCTGAACGTGTGCAGATCGTGGAGGTGTCATACTTTGGGTACTAGGATCGGTCGATCGTGAAGATGTACGACTACATCAACCGTGTTGTCGTAACGCTTCCACTTATGGTCTACGAGGGTACATAGACATTACTCTCCCCTCTCATTGCTATGCATCACCATGATCTTGCATGTGCGTAGGAAAATTTTGAAATTACTGCGTTCCCCAACAGTGGCATCGAAGCCAGGTCTATGCGTATATGTTATATGCACGAGTAGAACACAAAGGAGTTGCGGGCATGGGTATATACATATTGCTTGCCGTCACTAGTTGATTTTTGATTCAGTGGCATTGTTGGATGAAGCGGCCCAGACCGACATTATGCGTACGCTTACGCAAGACTGGTTCTACCGACGTGCTTCGCACACAGGTGGCTAGTGGGTGTCTGTTTCTCCAGCTTTAGTTGAATCGGATTCAATGAACAGGGTTCTTTCTGATGCATAGGTAAGAACGGTTCTTGCTCAGCCCGTAGCAGCCATGTAAAACTTGCAACAACAAAGTAGAGGACGTCTAACTTGTTTTTACAGGGCTTGTTGTGATGTGATATGGTCAAGACATGATGAGATATAAGTTGTTGTATGAGATGATCATGTTTTGTTGAAGTTATCGGCAACTGACAGAAGCCTTATGGTTGTCTCTTTATTGCATAAGTTGCAAGTGCCAAATAATTGCTTTACTTTATCGCTATGCGATAACAATAGTTGCAAAAGCAATAGTTGGTGAGACGACCATGTGACGACACATTGATGGAGATCAAGATGATGGAGATCATGGTGTCATGCCGGTGACGATAGAGATCATGACGGTACTTTGGAGATGGAGATCAAAGGCGCAAGATGATCATGGCCATATCATGTCACATATTTTGATTGCATGTGATGTTTATCCTTTATGCATCTTATTATGCTTAATTCGGCGGTAGCATTATAAGATGATCTCTCACTAAATTTCAAGGTATAAGTTTTCTCCCTGAGTATGCACCGTTGCGACAGTTCGTCCTGCCGAGACACCACGTGATGATCGGGTGTGATAAGCTCTACGCTCACATACAACGGGTGTAAGCCAGTTTTGCACACGTGGAATACTCGGGTTAAACTTGACGAGCCTAGCATATGCAGATATGGCCTCGGAACACTGGAGACCGAAAGGTCGAGCGTGAATCATATAGTAGATATGATCAACATAGTGATGTTCACCATTGAAAACTACTCCATCTCACGTGATGATCGGACATGGTTTAGTTGATTTGGATCATGTGATCATTTAGATGACTAGAGGGATGTCTATCTAAGTGGGAGTTCTTAAGTAATTTGATTAATTGAACTTTAATTTATCATGAACTTGGTCCTGATAGTTTTTGCATATCTATGTTGTAGATCAATAGCTCGCGTATAGCTCCCCTGTTTTATTTTCGATATGTTCCTAGAGAAAACTAAGTTGAAAGATGTTAGTAGCAACGATGCGGATTGGATCCATGATCTGAGGATTATCTTCATTGCTGCATAGAAGAATTATGTCATTGATGCACCGCTAGGTGACAGACCGATTGCACGAGCAGATGCAGACGTTATGGACGTTTGGCAAGCTCGATATGATGACTACTTGATAGTTTAGTGCACCATGCTTTACAACTTAGAATCGGGGCTTCAAAGACGTTTTGAACGCCACAGAGCATATGAGATGTTCCAAGAGTTGAAATTAGTATTTCAGACTCATGCCCATGTCGAAAGGTATGAGACCTTTGACAAGCACTTTGCCGACAAGATGGAGGAGAATAGCTCAGCTAGTGAGCATGCGCTTAGAATGTATGAGTACTACAATCACTTGAATCAAGTGGGAGTTAATCTTCCAGATAAGATAGTGATTGATAGAGTTATCTAGTCACTATCACCAAGTTACTAGAACTTCGTGATGAACTATAATATGCAAGGGATAATGGAAACGATTCCCAAGCTCTTCGTGATGCTGAAATCGACGAAGGTAGAAATCAAGAAAAGCATCAAGTGTTGATGGTTGACAAGACCACTAATTTCAAGAAAAGGGCAAAGGGAAGAAGGGGAACTTCAAGAAGAACGGCAAGCAAGTTGCTGCTCAAGTGAAGAAGCCCAAGTCTGGACCTAAACCTGAGACTAAGTGCTTCTACTGCAAAGGGACTGGTCACTGGAAGCAGAAATGCCCCAAGTATTTGGCGGATAAGAAGGATGGCAAAGTGAACAAAGGTATATTTGATATACATGTTATTGATGTGTACTTTACTAGTGTTTATAGCAACCCCTCAGTATTTGATACTAGTTCAGTTGCTAAGATTAGTAACTCGAAACGGGAGTTGCAGAATGAACAGAGACTAGTTAAGGGTGAAGTGACGATGTGTGTTGGAAGTGGTTCCAAGATTGATATGATCATCATCGCACACTCCCTATACTTTTGGGATTAGTGTTAAACCTAAATAAATGTTATTTGGTGTTTGCGTTAAGCATGAATATGATTTGATCATGTTTATTACAATACGATTATTCATTTAAAGTCAGAGAATAATTGTTGTTCTGTTTACATGAATAAAACCTTCAATGGTCATACACCCAAGGTGAATGGTTTATTGAATCTCGATCGTAGTGATACACATATTCATAATATTGAAGCCAAAAGATGCAAAGTTAATAATGATAGTGCAACTTATTTGTGGCACTGCCGTTTAGGTCATATTGGTGTAAAGAGCATGAAGAAAATCCATGCTAATGGACTTCTGGAATCACTTGATTATGAATCACTTGATGCTTAAGAACCATGCCTCATGGGCAAGATGACTAAGACTCTGTTCTCCAGAACAATGGAGCGAGCAACTGACTTATTGGAAATAATATATATTGATGTATGTGATCCGATAAGTGTTGAGGCTCATGGCGGGTATCGTTATTTTCTGACCTTCACAGATGATTTGAGCAGATATGGGTATATCTACTTAATGAAACATAAGTCTGAAGCATTTGAAAAGTTCAAAGAATTTTAGAGTGAAGTGGAAAATCATCATAACAAGAAAATAAAGTTTCTACGATCTGATCGCGGAGGCGAATATTTGAGTTACAAGTTTGGTCTTCATTTGAAACAATGTGGAATAGTTTCGCAACTCACGCCACCTGGAACACCACAGCATAATGGTGTGTTTGAACGTTGTAATCATACTTTATTGGATATGGTGCGGTCTATGATGTCTCTTACTGATTTACCACTATCGTTTTGGGGTTATGCATTACAGACAACTGCATTCACGTTAAATAGGGCACCATCTAAATCCGTGCAGATGACACCGTATGAACTATGGTTTGGCAAGAAACCAAAGGTGTCGTTTCATAAAGTTTGGGGCTGTGATGCTTATGTGAAAAAGTTTCAAACTGATAAGCTCGAACCCAAATCGGAGTAGTGCGTCTTCATAGGATACCCAAAAGAAACTGTTGGGTACACCTTCTATCACAGATCTGAAGGCAAGATATTTTGTTGCTAAGAATGGATCCTTTCTAGAGAAGAGTTTCTCTCGAAAGAAGTGAGTGGGAGGAAAGTAGAACTTGATGAGGTAATTGTACCTTCTCCCCAATTGGAAAGTAGTTCATCATAGAAATCAGTTACAGTGATTCCTACACCAATTAGTGAGGTAGCTAATGATGATGATCATGAAACTTCAGATCAAGTACTACCGAACCTCGTAGGTCAACCAGAGTATGGTCCGCACCAGAGTGGTACGGTAATCCTGTTCCGGAAGTCATGTTACTAGACCATGACGAACCTATGAACTATGAGGAAGCGATGATGAGCCCACATTCCGCAGAATGGCTTGAGGCCATGAAATCTGAGATGGGATCCATGTATGAGAACAAAGTATGGACTTTGATTGAATTGCCCGATGATCGGTGAGTCATTGAGAATAAATGGATATTCAAGAGGAAGACGAACGATGATAGTAGTGTTACTATCTACAAAGCTTGAATTATCGCAAAACGTTTTCGACAAGTTCAAGGTATTGACTACAATGAGATTTTCTCACTTGTATCAATGCTTAAAAGTCTGTCCGAATCATGTTAGCAATTGCCACATTTTATGAAATTTGGCAAATGGATGTCAAACCTGCATTCCTTAAATTGATTTCTTAAAGAAGAGTTGTATATGATGCAACCAGAAGGTTTTGTCGATCCTAAAGGTACTAACAAAGTGTGCAAAGCTCCAGCGATCCATCTATGGACTAGTGCAAGCATCTCGGAGTTGGAATATACGCTTTGATGAGTTGATCAAAGCATATAGTTTTATGCAGACTTGCGGTGAAGCCTATATTTACAAGAAAGTGAGTGGGAGCACTACAGCCTTTCTGATTAGTATATGTGAATGACATATTATTGATCGGAAATGATGTAGAATTTTCTAGAAAGCATAAAGGAGTGTTTGGAAGAAGTTTTTCAAAGAAAGACCTCGGTGAAGCTTCTTACATATTGGGCATCAAGATCTATAGAGATAGATCAAGACGCTTGATAAGTTTTTTCAATTAGTACATACCTTGACAAGTTTTTGAAGTAGTTCAAAATAGAACAGTCCAAGAAGGAGTTCTTGCCTGTGTTGCATGGTGTGAAATTGAGTAAGACTCAAAGCCCAACCACGGCAGAAGATAGAAAAGAGAATGAAAGTCATTCCCTATGCCTCAGCCATAGGTTCTATAAAGTATGCCATGCTATGTCCCAAATCTATTGTATACCCTACACTGAGTTTGGCAAGGGAGTACAATAGTGATCTAGGAGTAGATCACCGGACAGCGGTCAAAATTATCCTTAGTGGAATAAGGATATGTTTCTCGATCATGGAGGTAACGAAAGGTTCGTCGTAAAGGGTTACGTCGATGCAAGTTTTGACACTGATCCAAATGACTCTAAGTCTCAATCTGGATACATATTGAAAGTGGGAGCAATTAGATAGAGTAGCTCCGTGCAGAGCATTGTTGGCATAGAAATTTGCAAAATACATAGGGATCTTAATATGGAAGACTCGTTGACTAAACTTCTCTCACAAGCAAAACATGATCACACCTTAGTACTCTTTGGGTGTTAATCACATGGCGATGTGAACTAAGATTACTGACTCTAGTAAACCCTTTGAGTGTTGGTCACATAGCGATGTGAACTATGGGTGTTAATCACATGGTGATGTGAACTATTGGTGTTAAATCACATGGCGATGTGAACTAGATTATTGACTCTAGTGCAAGTGGGAGACTGAAGGGAATATGCCCTAGAGACAATAATAAAGTTATTATTTATTTCCTTATTTCATGATAAATTTTTATTACTCATGCTAGAATTGTATTAAACCGGAAACTTAGTACATGTGTGGATACATAGACAAACAGAGTGTCACTAGTATGCCTCTACTTGACTAGCTCTTTGAATCAATGATGGTTATGTTTCCTAATCATAGACATGAGTTGTCATTTGATTAACGGGATCACATCATTAGAGAATGATGTGATTGACTTGACCCATCCGTTAGCTTAGCACGATGATCGTTTTGTTTGTTGCTATTGCTTTCTCCATAACTATACATGTTCCTATGACTATGAGATCATGCAACTCCCGAACACCGGAGGAACACTTTGTGTGCTACCAAACATCACAACATAACTGGGTGATTATAAAGGTGCTCTACAGGTGTCTCCGATGGTGTTTGTTGAGTTGGCATGGATCAAGATTGGGATTTGTCACTCCGATTGTTGGAGAGGTATCTCTGGGCCCTCTCGGTAATGTACATCACAATAAGCCTTGCAAGCAATGTAGCTAATGAGTTAGTTACGGGATGTAGCATTACGGAACGAGTAAAGAGACTTGCCGGTAATGAGATTGAACTAGGTATTGAGATACCGACGATCGAATCTCGGGCAAGTAACATACCGATGACAAAGGGAACAACGTATGTTGTTATGCGGGTTGACCGATAAAGATCTTCGTAGAATATGTAGGAACCAATATGAGCATGCAGGTTCCGCTATTGGTTATTGACCGGAGATGAGTCTCGGTCATGTCTACATAGTTCTCGAACCCGTAGGGTCCGCACGCTTATGTTCGGTGACGATCCGTATTACGAGTTTATGTGTTTTGATGTACCGAAGGTAGTTCGGAGTCCCAGATTTGATCACGGACATGACGAGGAGTTTTGAAATGGTCGAGACGTAAAGATCGATATATTGGAAGCCTATGTTTGGACATCGGAATGGTTCCGGGTAAAATCGGGAGTATACCAGAGCACCGAGAGGTTACCGGAACCCCCCGGGAGGCATATGGGCCTTAGTGGAAGAGAGGGGAAAGGAGCAAAGGAGGGGGCGCCCTGAAAGTGCTAGTGATCGACTAGATGGGGGGTGAATAGGCGATTTTTTTGAAAGTCTTCAAAGCATGGAAGTTTCGAAGACAATCGATAGAAATGAACCTATTAACATGCAGCTGAAGGTAGACTACACTAGGCAAGCCATAGTCAAGTATTCAATGAAGTGAAAGCACAAAGACTAATAGCAGCTAGGCAGTATGGATCAGGATGGAAGACAGTATGAAGCCAATCAGAACAAGCAGTCACACAATGAAGACAAATAGATAATGCAAACAGGCAATGACTTCACAAGGACCAACTGTGAATAAAGAGATGGGAAGGATAGAACCAGTTGCCCGTTGAAGACAAGGATTTGTTGGACCAGTTTCAGTTACTGTGAAAACTGTACGTCTGGTTAGGGAGGCTGAGATTTAACTCAGAAGACCGTGTCTTCACCTTATTCCCCTTGAGATAAGGACACCCAGTCCTCGCCCAATCACTCTGGTAAGTCTTCAAGGGAGACTTCCAAACCTTCACACACTTCGTTCACCGGCGATCCACAATGACTCTTGGATGCTCAGAACGCGACGCCTAACCGGCTGGAGGATTCACAGTCCTCAAGTGTAACAAGTCTTCAGATCACACAAACAGGAAGACTTCAGTGATGCCTAACACTTTTTGGCTCTGGATGTTTAGGGCTTTGTCCTCGCAAGGATTTCTCTCTCAAAGGCTTCGAGGTGGGTTGCTCTCAAACAACAAAAGTCGTGCACTAATTCTGAGCAGCCAACCAATTTATGGTGTAGGGGGTGGGCTATTTATAGCCACTAGGCAACCCGACCTGATTTGTCTGAAATGACCCTGGGTCACTAAGGAACTGACACGTGTTCCAACGGTCAGATTTCAACCACACACGGCAACTTTACTTGGGCTACAAGTAAAGCTGACTCATCCAACTCTAGATAGGATTTGCTCTCATTGTCTTCGCTCGAAGACATATGATTTTCGTTAAGCATCACTTCAGTCACTCTGACTTTGTTCACTGGGACCCCACTTAACAGTACGGTGGTTCCTATGACTCAAAAAAGAAGAAAAGGAAACAACGAAACAACTAAGTCTTCGCGCTCCATAGTCTTCACTCAATGTCTTCTCTTGTCATAGTCTTCAATGTGAATATCTTCACATACCACCTTTGTCTTCAATGTCTTCATACATTTTTAGGGGTCATCTCCGGTAGGAAAACCGAACCATTGAGGGACTACTACCTGTGTTATCCTGCAATTCTCACAAACACATTAGTCCCTCAACCAGGTTTGTCGTCAATACTCCAAAACCAACTAGGGGTGGCACTAGATGCACTTACAATCTCCCCCTTTTTTGTGATTGATGACAAACTGGTTGAACTTTTCAATGGGGATAAAGGTATGTGAAATTGTAAAGGATTTAAGTATTGTCTTCGTAAGTAGCAGGAAGGCTCCCCCAGAAGATGTGCATATAAGTATTTTGCTTTTGAATGCAAATGCACATGGCAGGTTGTACTTGCGGAGCTCCTCTTCTACTTATGAAGACAATTCAGCATGCATGAAAGGATATAACGAAGATAATGACATGCATAATGAAAAATGGACGTCTGCAAAATGACTTCGTGCGGAATTTATCATCGCACATGCGGAATTTATCATCGCATCACATAGTGTCGAAAAAGGTAGCAGACGACCATCAAGTTTAAGTGTTATAACTCAAAATGAACCAAATGTTTCAAAAGCGAGAGTTGTAAGCACTTGGCAAATGTAGCAAAAGTAAAGCAACCACCCATATGGACTCGCTTGAAGACTATCAACTCATATGCTTCTCCCCCTTTTGTCAGTAATGACCGAAAAGGTTTGAAGACATAGAGCTTCTACTCGTTCCCATCAGGAGTAGGTGAAGCAGCAGAGTCGTCGTTGAGGTTCGGTGGTGCGGAAGAACTTGGTGCAGTGTCGACACGTGCTGAAGTTGGAGGAGGTGAAGTAGCTTGATCATCTATGACTCTGGCATTCACCGTTTCAGCTGAGGAGGAATATTCAGAGTCTTCAAGTGAGGGAGTCCGACGTAGGTGAGCATTCCTTGGAGGAGTTGAGTCAAACTTGAATCTTTCTGTGAGGCCATCGTCTTGCAGATCAGCTTCAGCACTGAGTAATGTCAAGCTCTTCCAAGACCTCTGACAGGTTTCATGTGTAACAAAGGCATTCTTGGTGGCAAGATTGCGAATGCGATTGACGTCCACCAAGAGGCTTTGCATCTGACGATTGAGCCCGTCATGATGCTTATCCTGTTTTTGATGTAGAGCGACGAGAAGCTCTCGGTCATTGAGAACACGAGATCGCTTTTGAGGCCTTTGGGCAATGGTGCTCGCAGTGGCTTCAGTTTGGGTGTGAGGGGCACGTGTGTTGCCATCCAAGGGATAAACACGAGAGACGGCCTGGACTCCTTCAATGGACTGGGTGAAGCTTTGACGATCAACATTGTGAAGATAAACTGGCTCCTTTGCAGGCTCTGGGTAAATAGCTTCACAGACAGATCAACCTCTGGCAAGAACACGAGATGATTGCGCGCAGACGACTGATAGTTGAAAGCAGAGTGAAGCTTGATAAGGCGCATTACCCATGGAGCATAGAACTTCAGACCAAAGATGTCGGAGCCAGATGCAGCCAACTACCTGATGAAGAAATCTTGAGCATTGAAGCTGATGCCATTGAAGATATAGAAAACCAAAGTCTTCATCACTCCTTCAAGCTTCACTGCAGATGAATGTCCTTTGTCAGGCCATAGAGTTTTCCTGATGATATGGTAAATGGTGCGGGGCAGATACTCTAGGTCTTCGACAAAGAATTCCGTTGGGTATTCAGCATCGCGTGGCAGAGGCTTCATCATGCTCAGCATTTGGCTCATGTTAGGCTCTGGCTTCTGGAAAATGCTCTCCAAAGCATTCTGGTGTTGCTGACAACCTGGTTCATAATATTCGCCAGGAGTGGGCAGGGTTGTAAGCTCAATGATGTCTTGGGCTTTAGCTTCATGATGGACATCGCCCGTTGTCGGTGTCAAAACCGGCGGATCTCGGGTAGTGGGTCCCGAACTGTGCGTCTAGGCCGGATGGTAACAGGAGGCATGGAACACGATGTTTTACCCAGGTTCGGGCCCTCTTGATGGAGGTAAAACCCTACGTCCTTCTTGATTAATATTGATGATATGGGTTGTACAAGAGTAGATCTACCACGAGATCAAGGAGGCTAAACCCTAGAAGCTACCCTATGGTATGATTGTTGTATATGGAGTTGATTGCCTACGGACTACAACCCTCCGGTTTATATAGACACCGGATAGGGTTAGGGTTACATAGAGTCGGTTACAATGGTAGGAGATCTTGAATATCCGCATCGTCAAGCTTGCCTTCCACGCCAAGGAAAGTCCCATCCGGACACGGGACGAACTCTTCAATCTTGTATCTTCATAGTCCAGGAGTCCGGCTGAAGGTATATTCCGGCTACCCGAACACCCCCTAATCCAGGACTCCCTCAGTAGCCCCTGAACTAGGCTTCAATGACGATGAGTCCGGCGCGCAAATTGTCTTCGGCATTGCAAGGCAGGTTCCTCCTCCAAGTCCTTCATAGAAGATTGTAAACACCAAGAGTAGTGTCTGGCTCTGCAAAATAAGCTTCCACATATTGCCATAGAGAGAATAATATTAACACAAATCAAATCTGCTGACGTATTCCGCAGTGCGTCAACACACTACAGCCAAGTCCTTCACTCGAATCGTTTTCACTTTTCCACCTCAGCGTGTTTTGCGAGGTGGTTTCCTTGGCACGTCTTGTCAAAGCAGAGATCGTGTACTCCCCTTTTACGGGATTCTCATCAATAAGGACGTGGGTAACCCAACCGCGCCACTTATCACGGCGCTTGGAAGGCAAGCGAGTTTTACTAGGCAGGTGGGGACGCACAACCGCATCCGCCCATATAAGGGGACAAGGATCCACCTTTTTACCTACGCCTTCTTCCTCCTTTGCCTATCCATCTCCTGCGCACCCGAGCTCCAGCGCCCAAGCCCGCACTTCCCACCTCAACCTTCTCCAGCAATGTCCGGAGCGGGAGGCAACTGGATGGTCTCCTCCGTCACGGAGGGCAAAGTCAAGAAGCTAAGGAAGGCCGGATACCTGTCCAAGGACATCGCGCACCGGCTTCCCGAAGAGGGGCAGCTTCTCCCCACCCCAAGGCCCCATGAGAGGGTAGTATTTCTCCCCCACTTCCTCCGCGGACTGGGTTTTCCACTCCACCCATTTGTCTGGGGGCTCATGTTCTACTACGGCCTGGATTTCCACAATCTGGCTCCGAACTTCATCCTCAACATCTTGGCGTTTATCGTCGTGTGCGAGGCTTTTCTCCGCGTCCGCCCTCATTTCGGTCTCTGGCTCAAGACCTTCAACGTCAAGCCCAAGGTGGTGCGCGGCAGCCAGGCGGAGTGCGGAGGCGCCATGGCGGGCAAGATGGCCAACATCCTATGGTTCGAGGGCTCTTTCGTGGAGACCCTAAAGGGATGGCAATCCGGGTGGTTTTATATCACTAAGCCGCGCGATCCGAAATGGACCACAACCCCCAAGTTCCGATCCGGACCCCCTACGCGGCTTATGTCCTGGAAAGAGACGGGCCTGTCGTGGGGTGACGAAAAAGAGGTGACCGGATTGCAAACATGCATCCAGTCCCTGGTGAACAAGTCAGTCCGGCTTGTTAATGTAATCCAGGTTATGCTCATCCGCCGGATCCTCCCGTGCCAACAACGGGATTTTAATCTATGGGAGTTCGACCCGGCGCAGCATCAAACCCTCAGCAGGCTCTTCGACACGATGTACGAAGACACCTGGAAGATGTTATTCAAGGGCGCCGAGGCTCCCGCATCCGCTTCCGAGGACCGTGGATACAGCTCGCAGCGTCACGCTAGCGAGGTATGCCATCTACACCTTTTACAGGATGTTAAGCTTTTTTCATAGTTTGACTCTATGCGGGATCTAAACTCCCTTACCTTTGACAGGCTTGGCGGGCGATATCCGGACCGATTAACTGTCCGGCTCCGCTGCCCGAAGACCCAGCCCCAGCTCTACTAGCAAAGCTGTTGGTTCCGGCGCCTTATGTGGTGCCGGAGAAGAAGGCCAAGAAGAAGAAGACCACGGGGACTCGAAAGAGTGCCCGCAACATGGTGGTGTCGGACTTGTCATCTGACGAGTCCGAGACGCCCTCCTCCCGCGAAAACGAGGAGGAGGAAGAAGAAAACTCTCCCCCCCAGCGGAGGGAGGAGAAGAGGAAGGCCGCCCCAACGGGGGAGGCCGAGGGGTCTAGGAAAAGGAAGACCCCTCCGCCGGACTACGCCCCCAACGCCGAAGAGGGCAGAAAGGAGTGGCCAAACAGGGCCAAGCGTCCGACAAAATCGTAAGTTCGGATATCAGAGTAACTCATGATGTTCCTTTGTTGCACAACTTTCCCTAATGTCGAATGTAATTATGCAGTCCGCCCCGGGCCGAATTTGACGAATCGTCGGGCGGCTCCCTGGACTCATCGGACGTGAACTCAGTTCCGCCCGCTGTCTCCCCCCGCACTGCAGACGATGCCGAAGTGGCGTCGCGACAAGCTCCGGGGCAGGAGGAGGTGGTCCCGGAGGAGCCGCAAGGCAACTCCCGGACTCCGGGAGTGAAGGGGATAAGGCTCCCCAGGGCTCTCAGTCCGGCTTTGTGCCGGACACCGCGCCGGAATCTTCCACAGTTCCGGACCGCGGTAGGCGAACTCCTTCCAAGAGGAGCAAGCCTTCTGAGCCGGCGGCCTCCGTCCAACCGGAGGTGCCGGACAATCTGCTGGAGGTGCTTGACGACGCCTCCATCGACGAGGGGCACCGTACTATTATGAGTACGGTGATCCAGAAGGTTCAGTCCGCCAAGAGCGGACTGACTGAAGCTTGCGCTAGCCTTCTAACAGGCTTCGAGGTAAGTAAAAATATGTAAAAATATTACCGCATAGACAGTAGCCCCTGATGCTCTGTTTGGCATTCGGAAAGAAAAGACGAATAGAGGATCTATTAAATTTCGCAGGAGTCTAAAATAAAAGAGTCAATATGCGTATGCAGGCTTCGCTGCTATCCACCGCCGCACTGACTGCGGAGGTGGGTGTCCTGAAGCAGGACTTCGAGCGGACCGAGCGAGAGCTCGGCCTTGCCAAGCGGCGGCTCGAGGAGGAAGAAGGTAAGAAATACCTTACAGGAAAAGTGCCTATAAAAAGGCTTGATTGCAAAAATAGTAACAGGATTGTACTGCTTATTGTAGGGGCCACGACTGAGGTGGCGACCCTTAAGCAGGCGATGTCTGAGGCCGAAAAGAAAACGGCCGCGGAGCGCACCGAGCGAGACAGACTTGGGGCTCAGGTTGGCGAGGTGCAGCAAGAGCTTCAGGCTCTCATGAAAAAACATGAGAGTTTGGAGCTGGAGTCGAAGGCGCAAGCATCCGAGCTTGCAACGGCCCTAGAGGCTGCCAAGTCTGCCAAGGCCGAAGCCCAAAAGGCCCTCCAAGAGTTGGAGGAGATGAGGAAGATAGCAGCGGGTAAGGCATTCTTTATGCAAAGCAGAAATATAAAAGTGAACTACCTGTTACTTACCCGAATCCGGAGCTCTCCAGGGGCATTCGCAGATCTTCCCCGCAGCGTATCCGCCGCCGCCGCATTCTACCAAGCTGAAGAGGGTAGCTCGACGGAGAAGGTGTTCTGGTCTCAGTATTCTGAGGCCGAACACCCTGTGCCCTTGAGCGACCAGCTGAAACAGCTGGTCGAGCTCCACAAGGCGGCCGAGCAGGCCATGAAGGGCTTCATAGTTCGGCTGTGGCCCGGAGAGGCCCTGCCTGGGAGCTATTTCGGGCTGGTGCGGCGGCTGGTGGAGGCCTGTCCGAGGCTTGAGGTCATCAAGCGCTCCGTCTGCATCGAAGGTGCCCGTCGGGCCCTTGCCCGTGCGAAGGTGCACTGGGGTAAGCTAGATGGTGTGAAACTTGTGAAGGACAGGCCGCCGCCGGGGAAGGAGCATCGCAAGCCCGAGAACTACTACAAGGATGTTCTTGCAGGTGCCCGCCTTGTGGCGGATGAATGTACCAAGGATGTGATGTTTGAATGAACTCGCTCGTGTTTATCCTGTGCGCTGAAAACTTGTTCATATGCGCTAAGCAATGCTTATTGAATTTAAAATATTACTTTCTGTGCGGCCGCTTATCAAAAATTGAGAGATGGCCAGTCGTCGGCTTCTGCCCCCGTGCCACTAGTGCTGGGGTGTTCGGGATAAACCTGAGCGCTCTTTTTCCCATAGTTGGGTCCTTCGAGGGAGGCGCTCAGCACAACGAACCAGGAAATCAGACTATAATGCTTGAACACTCTCACTTAGCCATAGAACTCTATAATTTTAAATTTCGGCGAAGCCCCTAGTTCGGAAGACCGAGTTCGGGGCGCTATCCACGCCTTGGCCGGACAAAGCCAGCTCCTCGCTCGAAGCGGCATAAGCCTTTAGGGACTCGAAAAACCTCTCGAACAGCGACCGGTCTCTCGCCACATCATGACAATCAGTTTTAGCTTTCTCCACTGAGGTGCTTAACCCAGCTGAACCGGGGCACAATCGCAGTGGTTCTCCTAGTGCTACCTTAGCCGATAGAGCGGAATGTAAGGCACCAAAACATAGGAGCCGGGCAAACCCAACTATTGACCCAAATCATGATTCGGAGCCGATGCATATAGTGCTATAAGTTCGGGGTGGCGCACTTGTGAAAGTGTACGGACTTCTCACACCATTATGAGGGGTACTGAAGCCCCTGGCGTGTTTGCCGTACCATGGTGTACGGGTGCAATCATGTCATTTAATAAACATAAATGTGAAAAAAGATAATGCAAAAAATAGACAAGAAGCTAAGCATTGTTTATAGAGAGGCTATTTATCAAAGCCGAACGATATAAATAGTGCGGTAAGCAAAAGATATTGGACTATTTAGTATGTCCTGACCAGGGGCAGGCCGCGGAATTGTATTTAAAACAGGTATACCGCTCGTAACAGAGACCACCTGGGAGTTCCATAATGCGGCATGGCTTGTCTGCCTCCCTGGATCTTGCATCATTTGTGCGGCACTCGAATTGCCGAACAGGTCGTCCGAAGTATGGAGTCCTGAAAGTAAGAAAAAATTAAAAAAAGAATCCGGCAGCCCCTAGTACATTTTAAGCCGTATTCTGGGCGTGTCGTTATTGTGCCCCTTCCCCTGTGCCCATGGTATTTCAAGGGCATAGTTATGTACGCGAGCTACTGGTTTCGCTATGTCGCGAAAGCTGGGGTTGGGGCCGCATTGCTACGCTTGCTCAGAGTGTGCCAGGCGGTCCTGCTGTGGGTTACTCCGGGCGCGCTTGGCAGTGTCTGGCTTTTTAATGGCCGGACTGGAGAATTGCCTGAGAAGGCTACTTTGTACCTCCGCTGCGAGAGCCGCCGTATGCTCCTCCGTACGGAGGGAGCGTTCGGTGTTTCCGTTGACCGTAATTACTCCTCGAGGGCCTGGCATCTTGAGCTTGAGATATGCGTAGTGCGGCACCGCATTGAACTTTGCGAATGTGGTTCGTCCGAGCAGGGCGTGATAGCCACTGCGAAACGGGACTATATCGAAGATTAACTCTTCGCTTCGGAAATTGTCCAGGGATCCGAAGACCACGTCAAGTGTTACTGAGCCTGTACAGTTGGCTTCTACACCTGGTATAACGCCTTTAAAGGTCGTTCTTGTGGGCTTAATCCTTGAGGGATCTATGCCCATTTTCCGCACTATATCCTGATAAAGCAGGTTCAGGCTACTGCCGCCGTCCATGAGGACTCTTGTGAGATGAAATCCGTCGATGATTGGGTCGAGAACCAATGCGGCGAAGCCGCCATGACGGATGCTAGTGGGATGGTCCCTTCGATCAAAAGTGATCGGGCAGGAGGACCATGGGTTGAACTTTGGGGCAACTGGCTCCATCGCGTATACGTCCCGTAGCGCATGCTTCTGCTCCCGTTTGGGAATGTGGGTTGCGTATATCATGTTCACCGTCCGCACTTGTGGAGGAAAGCCCTTCTGTCCATTGTTGTTCGGCAGCTTGGGCTCCTCGTCGTCGTTGTGCAACCCCTTGTCTCTGTTTTTGGCCCTTAACTTGCTTGCCTGCTTGAACACCCAACAATCCCTGTTAGTGTGATTGGCTGGCCTTTCGGGGGTGCCATGTATCTGGCACAAGCGATCGAGTATTCGGTCCAAACTGGACGGGCCCTAAGTATTCTTTTTGAATGGCTTTTTCCGCTGACCGGATTTATAGCCTTTGAATCCGGCATTGACTGTCGTGTCTTCATTGCTGTCGCTGCTAACGCGGCATTTTTGCTTATTCCGATGTGTCCTGCCACTTTTGTCCTTGGTATCTGAATTACCAGGGTTCTTTGATAAGTTGTTACTGCGAGCTAGCCAGCTGTCTTCTCCCGCGCAAAAGCGGGTCATGAGTGTCGTGAGGGCTGCCATGGATTTCGGCTTTTCCTGTCCCAGGTGCCGGGCAAGCCACTCGTCGCAGATGTTATGCTTGAAGGTTGCTAGGGCCTCTGCATCCGGACAGTCGACTATCTGGTTTTTCTTTGTTAGGAACCGTGTCCAGAATTGTCTGGCCGATTCCTCTGGCTGCTGAATTATGTGGCTTAAGTCGTCGGCATCCGGTGGTCGCACGTAAGTGCCCTGGAAGTTGTCGAGGAATGCGGCTTCCAGGTCCTCCCAAGAACCGATTGAGTCTGTTGGCAAGCTGTTAAGCCAATGCCGGGCCGGTCCTTTAAGTTTGAGCGGGAGGTATTTGATGGCGTGTAGATCATCGCCGCGTGCCATGTGGATGTGAAGGAGATAATCCTTGATCCATACTGCCGGATCTGTTGTGCCATCGTATGATTCGATGTTTACGGGTTTGAAACCCTCTAGGATTTTATGATCCATTACTTCATTCGTGAAGCATAGCGGGTGTGCGGCGCCTCTGTACTGGGCTATATCACGACGCAGCTCGGAAGAGCTATGTCTGTTGTGTTCGGCCTGGCCGGATTTGTTGTATCCGGAGTGAAGATCATTGTCACATGCCGTAGGGCGCCTGCGCGATCCGTAGATCGATCTTGTTTGTCTTGCCTTATCCTCCAGTATGTCTCGCAGGTCGGGCGCATTTTCCCGTGCCTTAGTTGAGCGGCGTCGGGGCATGGCTTGGGTGGAGGGCCGAGAGGCCTCTCTGTCGCGGCCGCGAGGTGGCCGGTCTGCCATGTCATGCGCTGGTGATGTAGGTGCTTCCTCCTCTGATCGGGGTAGCGGCCTGCGCTTCGGGTAACTCTTGGAGGGGCATTCGAGTTCATACTCTTCGGCCGCAAGGACTTCAGTCCATCTGTCAGCTAGCAAATCTTGGGCAGCTCTAAGCTGTTGCTGCTTTTTCTTGAGGCTGCTTGCCGTGGCTAAAAGCCTGCGTTTAAAACGCTCTTGTTCGGCGGGGTCTGATGGTATGACGAATTCGTCGTCATCGAGGCTTGCCTCGTCTTCGGAGGGAGGCGTATAGTTATCATCCTCGACCTCTCGGTCTGCCACTCTCTCATGAGGGCTGGCTTCTTCATCTTCCTGTGCCGAATCTTGCTGAGGTGGGTGTTCTTCGGCGCTATCCGGGGTAGTATTATCTCCCGTGCCAGAATCACCATTTTTGCTTTGGCGGGATTTAGAGCGGCGCTGCTGACGCCGGCGCTTTGGCTATTTCTTGGGGGCGTCATCCCCCACTGTTCCATCGCCATCTCCATCTTTTGGAGTATCCACCATATATATGTCATATGAGGAGGTGGCCTTCCAGCGCCCTACAGGTGCTGGTTCCTGTTCGTCTCCTACATCATCGTCCATGCCGTCGATGTCTTCAGAGCTGAATTCAAGCATGTCGGTTAGATCGTCGACCGTGGCTACAAAGTGGGTGGTGGGTGGGCTTTGAGTTTCCTCATCGTCCGTATCCCACCCTCGCTGACCGTAGTCCGGCCAGGGCTCTCCTGATAAAGAGAGAGACTTAAGAGAATTCAGGATGTCGCCAAAAGGCGAATGCTGAAAGATGTCTGTGGCGGTGAACTCCATTATCGGCGCCCAATCGGATTCGATTGGCAGGGGCGCGGGGGGTTCGGAGTCCGGATCCTCGGAGTCACGGGTCGTGCAGAGTGCGGGGATAGTGTTCGGCTCGATCGCTTTCGGGATCGCAGCCCCCGAGGTGATGTCCAACCGCTCATCCTCGATTGGCGCAATAGGCTCCAAGTTAGGGGTCGGAACCGATGCGTGTGCGGCCTCCAGGACACTGTCCGGGGGCAGAGCTAGATCATGCCCCTCGAGATAGTGCGGCGCGCTTGGCCGTGGCTCGAGCACGTCGAAGATCAAGTCTCTGCGGATGTCAGCCATGTAGTTTAAGCTTCCAAACCTGACTTGATGGCCAGGGGCGTAGCTTTCGATCTGCTCCAGGTGGCCGAGCGAATTGGCCCGCAGAGCGAAGCCGCCGAAGACGAAGATCTGTCCGGGGAGAAAAGTCTCACCCTGGACCGCATCGTTGTTGATGATCAAAGGAGCCATCGGGCCTAAAGGCGACAACACAGAGGAACTCTCAATGAAAGCACCAATGTCGGTGTCAAAACCGGCGGATCTCGGGTAGTGGGTCTTGAACTGTGCGTCTAGGCTGGATGGTAACAGGAGGCAGGGAACACGATGTTTTACCCAGGTTCGGGCCCTCTTGATGGAGGTAAAACCCTACGTCCTGCTTGATTAATATTCATGATATGGGTTGTACAAGAGTAGATCTACCACGAGATCAAGGAGGCTAAACCCTAGAAGCTAGCCTATGGTATGATTGTTGTATATGGAGTTGATTGCCTACGGACTACAACCCTCCGGTTTATATAGACACCGGATAGGGTTAGGGTTACATAGAGTCGGTTACAATGGTAGGAGATCTTGAATATCCGCATCGCCAAGCTTGCCTTCCACGCCAAGGAAAGTCCCATCCGGGATGAAGTCTTCAATTTTGTATCTTCATAGTCCAGGAGTCCGGCTGAAGGTATAGTCCGGCTACCCGAACACCCCCTAATCCAGGACCCCCTCACCCATCATCCACTCAAGGATCCAAGTCTTCGGATCCCTGTTGTATCCACGAATGTGAATGGTAGCATAGAATTGAAGCAGAAGTTCTTTATTCCAGTGTTCCTTGGCAGTCACAAAGTTGAGCAGACCCGCATCACGGAAGCAGTCAAGAGGTTCTTCAAGGCAAGGCAATCCAGCAATGGCTTCGCAGTCTAGACGCATATGAGGGAAAATGCGCCCCTGATTGTATAAGATGCAAGAATAGTAGTTGTGTTGCTGATAACTCCAGAATCGATCCGAGGAGATTCTTGGCCTTGGGTAGGGGTTCTTGTCACTGTCAAAGAATGTGTTGTGTGCCTTGAATCCATTCAGATTAAATGATCCTGGTGACATTGCAGTACCTGGAAACCGTGGTAGCCTTGGCTTTGGCTTCTGGACCTGAGGCATGTGCTCCACATGATAGTCAAATTGAGGTTCGGGAGTAGGCAGAGGAACCAAAATTGGCTAGCGGACGGTAACAAGCTAGCCACGATCATGTGCTTGCTCGATGGTGTGTGGCCTGGGAGGTGGTACAGGAGCAGAGGCATTGGCTTCAAGCTGCAGATTTGCATTAGGTGCAACATTAGCTTCAGGTGCAGTGACATCTGGCACCACATTAGCTTCAGGCGCCACATTAGCTTCAGCCATGACAACGTCATTGGCTTCAGAGTTGGTGGCTGCCTCAGTATTGGTAACCTCCACTTCAGGAGCTGGAGGGTCAGACACGTTCTCCTCGAGAACAACTTCAGGATTGGACGGGGGTGTACCAACTCTTTCTTCATCTCTTGGTTCTTCTTCTTGGTCATCGGCTGATGCAGCCAGAATATCTTCAGCCATTTTGGCTTCAGATTCAGGGATGTTCGCAGTAGGAGAGGCTCCAGGAAAGACTTCGCATGAAACGGATTGGCACTCTTTTCCTTCTGGAACACTTGACAATGTGACCTGTGACCTTGGTCCTTTGTGAAGCCTGCGAAACGCCGGCGACACCTACGGAGATGGAGTTGGTTGGGCCTCAAGGTCTTCATTGTCAATCACTGGAGTGGTGACCTGAGTTGGGGGAGTAACTGGTGTTTCTTCATCATGAGGGGATTCTTGAGGGTGATCAGCCCATGAGTCATCCTGAGCAATTGGCGTCAATGGACGACCAATGCTGATGAGTTCGCTGTTCATGAGAACAGGCGATGATACCAAATTGTGCTTGATCTGAGGAAGGACTTCATCATCTTCAACATTGTCGTGATGACCAATGTCTTCAGCTGCGGTGGGGTCAACAGCTGGAATGTCTTCAGATTCAGGAGCCTCTGTGGTAGCAGGCTCATGAACTACCAAACGATGTTCTTGGTGTGCAGACGGAGGACGAGCAACAGAAATTGGCTCGACAACTGATAACCCACAAGTATAGGGGATCGCAACAACTTTCGAGGGTAGAGTATTCAACCCAAATTTATTGATTCGACACAAGGGGAGCCAAAGAATATTCTCAAGTATTAGCAGCTGAGTTGTCAATTCAACCACACCTGGAAACTTAGTATCTGCAGCAAAGTGTTTAGTAGCAAAGTAATATGATAGTGGTGGTAGCGGCAACAAAAGTAAAGACAGCAAAAGTAATGTTTTTGGTATTTTGTAGTGATTGTAATAGTAGCAGCGGGAAAGTAAATAAGCGTAAACCAGTATATGGAAAACTCGTAGGCACCGGATCAGTGATGGATAATTATGCCGAATGCGGTTCATCATGTAACAGTCATAACATAGGGTGACACAGAACTAGCTCCAGTTCGTCAATGTAATGTAGGCATGTATTCCGTATATAGTCATACGTGCTTATGGAAAAGAACTTGCATGACATCTTTTGTCCTACCCTCCCGTTACAGCGGGGTCCTATTGGAAACTAAGGGATATTAAGGCCTCCTTTTAATAGAGAACCGGAACAAAGCATTAGCACATAGTGAATACATGAACTCCTCAAACTATGGTCATCACCGGGAGTGGTCCCGATTATTGTCACTTCGGGGTTGCCGGATCATAACACATAGTAGGTGACTATAGACTTGCAAGATAGGATCTAGAACTCTCATATATTCATGAAAACATAATAGGTTCAGATCTGAAATCATGGCACTCGGGCCCTAGTGACAGGCATTAAGCATAGCAAAGTCATAGCAACATCAATCTCAGAACATAATGGATACTAGGGATCAAACCCTAACAAAACTAACTCGATTACATGATAAATCTCATCCAACCCATCACCGTCCAGCAAGCCTACGATGCAATTACTCACGCACGGCGGTGAGCATCATGAAATTGGAGATGGAGGATGGTTGATGATGACGACGGCGATGAATCCCCCTCTCCAGAGCCCCGAACGGACTCCAGATCAGCCCTCCCGAGAGGTTTTAGGGCTTGGCGGCGGCTCCGTATCGTAAAACGTGATGATTTCTTCTCTCTGATTTTTTTCTCTCCGAAAGCAAATATATAGAGTTGGAGTTGGCGTCGGAGGGTCAACAAGGGGCCCACGAGGTAGGGGGCGCGCCCTAGGGGGGGGGCGCCCCCCACTATCGCTGTTTTGATGCTACTCGTCTTCTTGTATCTAACAAGCTTGAGTTTGCTCAATTCGGAGCTCATATGCAGAAGCTATGGCAGTTCTGGTTTTCCGTGGAGTTTACTTGCTTTCGTGGAAGTGGCTTAAGGATGGCGCCAGCGGTAGTACCGCTGGGCCGGAGTGGTAGTACTGCTTATCGCCACAAGCGGTAGTACCACTGTCCCACAGCGGTAGTACCGCCCATGGCCATAAGCGGTAGTACGGCTCCGGTTCCGCGTTGGTACCGCCTCGATTCGAGACGTGGTTTTCTCGTGTCGGGTTCAGCGGCAGTAGGAGCGGCAGTAGGAGCGGTAGTACCGCTCATGTGCAGTAGTACCACGGCTACCACCACCCCTAGTGCCGCTCAATGGCCCTCCTCTCTGTTCCTTCTCCCTGTACTCGTGTTAGGCATTGTGCGCGGTCCCAGCGGTAGTACCGCCGGGCCGGAGCGGCAGTACCGCTTATCGCCACAAGCGGTAGTACCGCTGTCCCAAGCGGTAGTACCGCTGCGGCCAACGGTAGTACCACTGGCTCCAGCGGTAGTGCCGCTCATACAGCTCCGCCACGCACTCTGTTTTGCTCCGCTCTCCGTGTTCTACCTCTCGGGCGGTAGTACCGCTCGTGCGCGGAATGAGCACATAACGGTTGGATTCGGGTGCTCCTATAAAAGGGGGTCTTCTTCCCCATTCAACCTTATCCTTGGAGCTCGTGTTCTTCCCCCATTGTTGACCTTCTTCGAGCTTGCTAAGTCTCAATCCCTCCATGGATTCTTGCTAGTTTTTGAGGGAAAAGAGAGAGGAGAACTAGATCCATATTTCCACCAATCACTTTCTCCTATATGTGAGGGGAACCCCTTGGCTCTAGATCTTGGAGTTCTTGGTATTCTCCTTCTTGTTCTTCCTCTCATTTTCCTCCCTAGCATTAGTTGCTTCGGTGGGATTTGAGAGAGAAGGACTTGGGCACTCCGTGTGCCCTTGCCATTGCATTTTGTGCATCGGTTTGAGTTCTCCACGGTGATACGTGGAAGTTACAAGTTGAGAAGCTTATTACTCTTGGGTGCTTGGTACCCTTGAGCTTGTTCCTCTTAGGTGCTTGGGCGCCCTAGACGGTTGGTGGTGTTCGGAGCTCAATCATTGTGGTGTAAAGCTCCGAGCAAGCATCGGGGTCTCCAATTGGGTTGTGGAGATCGCCCCGAGCAATTTGACGGGTACTGGTGACCGCCCCCAAGGGTTGCCAAAGTGTACGGGTTCGGTGACCGCCCCCAAGGGTTGCCATTTGTACGGGTTCGGTGACCGCCCTCAAGGGTCCCTTAGTGGAATCACGGCATCTTGCATTGTGCGAGGGCGTGAGGAGATTACGGTGGCCCTAGTGGCTTCTTGGGGAGCATTGTGCCTCCACACCGCTCCAGACGGAGATTAGCATCCGCAAGGGTGTGAACTTCGGGATACATCATCGTCTCTGCGTGCCTCGGTTATCTCTTACCCGAGCCCTTTACTTATGCACTTTACTTTGTGATAGCCATATTGTTTCTTGTCATATATCTTGCTATCACATAGTTGCTTGTCTTGCTTAGCATAAGTTGTTGGTGCACATAGGTGAGCCTAGTTGTTTTAGGTTTTGTGCTTGACAAATTAACCGCTAGGTTTATTCCGCATTTGTTCAAGCCTAAACTGTAGTTATTTTAAAACGCCTATTCACCCCCCCTCTAGGCGACATCCACGATCTTTCAAAGTGTTTAGTAGCAAAGTAATATGATAGTGGTGGTAGCGGCAACAAAAGTAAAGACAACAAAAGTAATGTTTTTGGTATTTTGTAGTGATTGTAACAGTAGCAGCGGGAAAGTAAATAAGCGTAAACCAGTATATGGAAAACTCGTAGGCACCGGATCAGTGATGGATAATTATGCCGGATGCGGTTCATCATGTAACAGTCATAACATAGGGTGACACAGAACTAGCTCCAGTTCGTCAATGTAATGTAGGCATGTATTCCGTATATAGTCATACATGCTTATGGAAAAGAACTTGCATGACATCTTTTGTCCTACCCTCCCGTGGCAGCGGGGTCCTATTGGAAACTTAGGGATATTAAGGCCTCCTTTTAATAGAGAACCGGAACAAAGCATTAGCACATAGTGAATACATGAACTCCTCAAACTATGGTCATCACCGGGAGTGGTCCCGATTATTGTCACTTCGGGGTTGCCGGATCATAACACATAGTAGGTGACTATAGACTTGCAAGATAGGATCTAGAACTCACATATATTCATGAAAACATAATAGGTTCAGAATCTGAAATCATGGCACTCGGGCCCTAGTGACAAGCATTAAGCATAGCAAAGTCATAGCAACATCAATCTCAGAACATAATGGATACTAGGGATCAAACCCTAACAAAACTAACTCAATTACATGATAAATCTCATCCAACCCATCACCGTCCAGCAAGCCTACGATGCAATTACTCACGCACGGCGGTGAGCATCATGAAATTGGTGATGGAGGATGGTTGATGATGACGACGGCGACGAATCCCCCTCTCCGGAGCCCCGAACGGACTCCAGATCAGCCCTCCCGAGAGGTTTTAGGGCTTGGCGGCGGCTCCGTATCGTAAAAAGCGATGATTTCTTCTCTCTGAATTTTTTCTCTCCGAAAGCAAATATATAGAGTTGGAATTGGCGTCGGAGGGTCAACAGGGGGCCCATGAGGTAGGGGGGCGTGCCCTAGGGGGGGGGCCCACCCTCATGGAAAAGGTGTGGCCCCCCTGGTCTTCATATTTGGCGAGGATTTTTTATTATTTTTTCTAAGACCTCCCGTGGAGTTTTAGGTCATTCCGAGAATATTTGTTTTCTGCACATAAAACAACATCATGGTAATTCTGTTGAAAACAGCGTCAGTCCGGGTTAGTTCCATTCAAATCATACAAGTTAGAGTCCAAAACAAGGGCAAAAGTGTTTGGAAAAGTAGATTCGACGGAGACGTATCAACAACAAGGGGCTCTGTGGGAGCAGCCCGGTCTCTTTTCTTTGTCTTTTGCTTCTTGATCGGTGGAGCATCATCAGTGGGGGCTTTGGACTTGCGCTTTCTGCCTTCGGTTTCAGCTGCCCTAGTTTTCTAGAACTCTGAAGCCACTATGGAGACCTTAGGCTTCGAGCCTGTCATACTGGCCGGGAAGACAATGCGAGGTTCTTCCTGCCTTGAAGCTTCTGGTTGGGCCACAGCTGGCTTCTTCTTTTTCTTGGCAGCCATTCTGGGGTCGATGCCTGGTCGCCCCAAAGCCTTGCACTTTTCAGCTTCATTGTAGCCTTGAACACATTTGGCAGCAAGATTCTTCATGCCCTCACGAGAACCTTTTGCTTCTTCTCGTATCTTGTGGAACGCCTCCTTGAGCTCATGCATCATGACCTTGAAGTTTTGAATGTCTTCAACATTGAGCTGGCCATGCGCTTCTTGAACTGAGCCTTTTCATAATCAACCTTGTGCTTCAGCTCAACAATCTTCTGTGCAAGAGCCAGTTCAGGAGCAATGGCTCCGTGGAAGGAGACGCTGAGGCCAATTGGGAGATGAAGATCATCAAAACTGAGATCTGGGCTGTCAAACCACTCATCAATAAACCTGTACATAATCTCCACATCAAAGAGGGGAAGATCATTGAAGATTTCCGCCTCTTGCTTGCTGTTTATCAATTGCTCAAAAGCATCATCACCAAGATCGTCGTCGCTAGACAGATCAATGGCGTCATTCTTGTTTCTCAAAACAGCAGCAGGGGTCAATGCTTGACCAGTTGGTTGCATGGGCTTTTTCAACTTGTCAGACTTGGAGATGCGAGAGAGATCTTCAGACTGCACACTGGCTTCAGGAGGTGAAGTGGCCAGAGGCTTCGCCCGTGAGACCTTTGGTGCAGAGGAGGGCTTTGAAGCCTTTGGTTTCTTTTGCTTCACATGCTTCGGTGGTGCAGGCGCTTCGTCAGTATCAGCGTCATCTGAGAGTGATCCAGGGCTACCTCTTGAACCTGAATGTGAGTGATGAGTCCTTCTAAGTTGTAGAAGGGCCCAACAAGATTGGGTTCAGCATCGCGTGTGCCGTCGGCACGAGGAGCAGAGGGACCGGGGTTAAAGTCTAACCCTATTGACTTCTTGTTCTCTTTGGCAGAAGGTTTGGCAAACTGGAAGTTGCGCTTAAAGAGATTATCTTCACGACACCATAACAGAGAGGATGGGTCGGCATTAGCAGGCTGAGGTCCACAAATCATGCAGGGGTAGAAGCCTTGAGCAATAACTTCGGACTTCGACTTGGGCTGAAGACCTCTGTATATAATATCTCCCCAGGGGCCCTTGATGACATTCTTTTCAGCATATTCGTCGGTGACAAATCTGTACCTGAACCATTCCTCTGCCCAATGTCTTCGAATCCATTAGATTCGGTTCTTGCATTCGCCATAGGTCTCTTCTGGATCTGACTTGTATAACTCATAGAGATCCGGTGGCAGGTCCTTAGCAGTGTTTTCACGGCGCTGTCTGTCGCCCTTCCTGACTGATTTTTCTGTTGCCATGAAGTTTAGACTGAAAGGCTTCAACACTGTCAAAGTCTTCCGTCTGCTGGTCAGACAGGAACTGGCTTTAGGAGAATTTATGTGATGCTATAAGAACTCTGCAAATGAATGCAGACTATGAGAACGAAGGGATTCTCCCACGGACATGTACCTGTGACAGCATTAGAGATGCGAGGGAAGGGGAAGAGGTCATATGCATTCTTAGAAGATTTTTAAGATAAACCAGTTTAGAAGACATTGACCTCATAGTGCGAAGAAATTCACTCATATGTAGAGAGTTGGTTCCAGATTTGTACGAATCCACGAATAAGTACAAGTGAGGAATCTAACTACTTTGTGAAGCATAAGTGAACATACTAGGCATGCTATGAGATGCAGAACAGGATAGATCCAACTTTGTAGCAACAGAAACCACTTGTGGTTGAAAAGGATGAATCTATCGGATCAAAAAGACTGTACAAAGAGTTTTTATTTACCACTCGAGGAACTGCTAGACAGAGTAGGAGATGAGGTCGATCAGTTCGATCTTTCGTGCCCTAACTTGGCAACGGAGGACACCTACGGCGACGGCAGAGAAGACGATGTCCGCGGCCGGCGTGATGACGGTGTCGGTGAGGTCGCGGCAGCTAAGCGCTTCGTCGCCGGCGTCGTTGAGGGATAGCGGTGGCGCTAGGGTTTGTGCGAGGAAGAGAAGTGGAAGAAGAGATAATGACTGGGGTGTGGTGAGTATTTATAAGGACAGGGACGGTGCAACGTTATTACGCAGGTGCCCCTGGCGGTTCACATCTGAAAGACACGTGGTGATCATGCAACACATCGGAGGTTGTTCCACGTTCCCACGTATTCCTGGATTGTTGGGTGGTCATTCCCGCTTCTCCGGGTTTCAGGCAAAAAGGATTGAGCATTTAAAACAGATTTAATGATTGTCTCTGTATCTTCTGCTGACAAGGACGCAACGAAGACATTCAACAGTTTCAATAGAATGCATATGATTTGGATAGATAGATTTGAGACGGGAGCATAGAAAGGTTAGGGTCCGATCACATTCACTTAGTTCAAAAGATTCAACGAGAAGACATAGCTATAAGTGAATGTTGTAGAGGACAGAACGCAATCATATGAATATATCCGAATAAGACCAAATCAATATAGTGAAGATAAACATGAAACCGTGTTAATATTGAAAATAAACCAAATGCGAAGACTTTGCAAATGTAACGCCAAGAGAAATTACCCCAAACAAAAGTTTGGTGGTGGTGTTACCCACCGTATAGGAAGTATTAGACCCAGACACGGCGCACAATTGTCGTGGCGCTCCGAAGTCAAATTCCGCATTAATGTATTCACACTTAGAGTGTAAGTCTTCATTAGTTGAAGATATACATTACTTCGTGTGTTGCACATCTAAGACATCAACATGCATAAGTGTTAGGATGTGTGCATGATCACAGGACATTTGAGGATTCCAAGATATTTAGCTCACACCGCAACTTGCAAAACCTTTTCTCATCCAAGGGCTTTGTGAAGATATCTGCCAGTTGCTCTTCAGTGTTGACGTGAATGATATCAATGTCTTCCTTCATGACATGATCTCTGAGAAAGTGATGACAGATCTGAATGTGCTTTTTCTTCGAGTGCTGAACTGGGTTGTTGGCGATCTTGATGGCGCTTTCATTGTCGCAGTAGAGTGGCACTTTCTTCATATGAATGCCATAGTCTTTGAGTGTTTGATTCATCCATAGAAGCTGAGCGCAGCAAGATCCAGCAGCAATGTATTCAGATTCAGCAGTGGAGAGAGATACACAGTTCCGCTTCTTTGAAGACCAACACACAAGTGATCGTCCTAGAAAGTGACATGTGCCAGATGTAGACTTGCGATCCACCTTGTCACCAGCATAATCAGCATCCAATAATCCAACTAGATCAAACTCTGAGCCCTTTGGATACCATAATCCTAGTGTTGGGGTGTAAGCCAAATATCGAAGAATTCGCTTCACAGCTAAGTGATGCGATTCCTTTTGGTGCCGCTTGGAATCGTGCACACATGCAAACACTAAGCATGATATCTGGCCTAGATGCACATAAATAAAGCAAAGAACCAATCATGGAGCGGTATACCTTTTGATCGAACTCTTTACCATTGGCGTCAGAATCCAGATGACTCTTGGTAGGCATTGGCGTCGTATAACCCTTGCAGTCTTGCATTCCAAACTTCTTCAGGCAATCTTTGAGGTATTTCTCTTGAGATATGAAGATGTCGTTGCGTTTCTGCCGTATTTGAAGACCAAGGAAGAACTTCAGCTCACCCATCATGGACATCTGATATTGCTCTTGCATCATGTATCCAAACTCATCACTGTATTTCTGGTTAGTGCAGCCGAAGATAATGTCATCCACATATATTTGACACACAAACAGTTCACCATCATATGTCTTCATGAAGAGTGTGGGATCCAGGGAACCAGGTTTGAAGCCTTTGCTCTTCAGGAAATCTTTGAGTGTGTCATACCAAGCACGAGGGGCTTGTTTGAGGCCATACAATGCCTTGTTGAGCTTGTAAACCATGTCAGGATGTTTTGAATCTTCAAAGCGAGGCAGTTGTGCAACATACACTTCTTCTTCAATCTTGCCATTGAGAAAGGCGCTCTTCAAATCCATTTGATACAGAAGGATGTTATGATGATTTGCATAGGCTAGCAGTATGCGTATAGCTTCAAGCCTAGCCACGGGAGCAAATGTTTCATCGAAGTCAATTCCTTCAATTTGAGTGTATCCTTTAGCAACGAGCCGAGCCTTGTTTCTGACAACTCGACCATGCTCATCTTGCTTGTTACAATATATTCATTTAGTGCCTATGATATTGTGTTTACGAGGATCAGGACGCTTGACCAGTTCCCATACATTATTCAGCTCGAACTGTTGAAGTTCTTCTTGCATAGCTTGAATCCATTCAGGTTCCATGAAGGCTTCATAAACTTTCTTGGGTTCAGATATTGAGACGAATGCAAAGTGACCACAGTTGTGTTGCCCTTGAACGAGTGAGTGGACCAGGTGCATTGATGCTATCAATTATCTTCTCAATCTGTACTTCATTTGCAACACGAGGATGAACTGGACGAAGATTTTGCTCTTGCTGATCATTTTCATCGTTTGAAGGATTGTCTTCAGGTTGAGCATTGTCTTTAGGTTGATTAGGTGCAGAGATGATAAGTTCCTCTTCAGGTTGTACTTCAGACGGTATGATTTCTCCAGTTCCCATAAGCTTGATGGATTCACTGGGTGGAATTTCATCTAGCACATTTGGCAGGTGCTCTCTTTGCGAGCCGTTAGTCTCATTGAACCGCACATCCACAGTTTCAACCACTTTATAGTGAAAGAGGTTGAAGACTCTGTAGGAGTGCGAATCCTTTCTGTAACCAAGCATAAAACCTTCATGCATGTGCTTTCGGTGCAAATTTTGAAGTGTGATGTGGATCCTTGATCTAGCACTTAGCACCAAATACTCTGAAGTAACTGACATTTGGCTTCCTACTAGTGAGGAGTTCATAGGACATTTTCTTCAAAAGCTTGTGAAGATAAACACGGTTGATGACATGGCATGCAGTATCAATAGCTTCAGGCCAGAACTTTCTTGGTGTCTTGTATTCATCGAGCATCGTCTGAGCCATCTCAATGAGTGTTCTGTTCTTGCGTTCCACGATGCCATTCTGCTGCGGCGTGTACGGAGCTGAGAACTCATGAGTGATGCCCAATGTATCGAGATAAGTGTCGAGGTCGGTGTTCTTGAATTCAGTGCCATTGTCGCTTCTGATGTGCTTGATCTTGACGCCATAGTTGTTCATGGCTCGATTGGCGAAGCGTCTGAAGCCATCCTGCACTTCAGTCTTGTAGAGGATTATATGCACCCATGTATATCTTGAATAATCATCAACAATGACGAAACCATAGAGACAAGCAGTAGTAGTAAGAGTAGAGTAGTGAGTAGGGCCGAAGAGGTCCATGTGTAGCAGTTCGAAGGGTTGAGTCATTGTCATGATTGTCTTCGAGGGATGCTTGGTCCTCGTCATCTTTCCAGCTTCACAGGCACCGCATAAGTGATCCTTCTTGAACTTGACGCCCTCGATGCCTATGACGTGCTTCTTCTTTGCAAGAGTATGCAAGTTCCTCATGCCAGCATGCCCTAGCCTCCGATGCCAGAGCCAACACTCTGAAGCTTTTGCAAGAAGACATACGGCAAGCTGTGGTCCTGCTGAGAAATCTACCATGTACAAATTATCTTTCCGATACCTTTCAAAGACTAGAGACTTGTCAGATTCCATTAGAACAAGGCAACGATATTTTCCAAATATCACAATCATGTTCAAATCGCAAAGCATTGAGACAGACATTAAGTTGAAACCAAGGGATTCAACAAGCATCACTTTGTCCATGTGCTGATCCTTTGAGATTGCAACTCTACCTAGACCCAATACCTTGCTTTTACCAGTATCAGCAAATGTGATGTGACTTTTGTCAGATGGACATAAGGTTGAGTCCATGAGAAGACTTCGTTTGCCAGTCATGTGATTAGTGCATACACTATCAATAATCCATTCTGAAGCAGCTGGTGTCATACCCTACAGTCCGGTTAGGGGGATAGTCTTCACGAAGAGTATTGTGAAGCATAAACATTTGACGAGCAAGTGGATTATCAAAGCTTAGATCCAGGTTAGGACTGATAGGACAAATAGCAAGCGACTCAGGAACAAAATACATAATAAGACCATTTGGGCATTTGATCTTGCGCCCTACAAGATGTTTTAGGTCCCCAGCAATAGCTTTAGACGCATTTGATTTTCGGCTGGAGACCTTTCCTTGCAAAAGAGAGTTAAGCTTTCTTAGCCACCCACATCTTCAAGGGTGGCTTCGAAGCAATGAGTCTAAGTGCAGCATCTGAGAACTTTGGCTTTGGAGCCCTAGCAAATAGTCTTGCAGCTAGAGAATAGTACTCATAAGAATAAGCAAAGTAGTTCTGGGTCTTATGAACATGGCGGTTTGATGAAACACGCTCATATTCATAGGGCTGAGTATAGTTTCCCTGCAAAACATTTGTGTTAGTGCGACTCAGGTGAGTCCTTTGTCTGTATGAAGCCTTTGGACCATATGAAGCTTGTGGTCTGGGGTTTGTCTTCTTCCCTTGTGATGTCATGACGACATTCACAGGAAGATTCTCCAGACACCTTTTTGGCACCCAGACTTTCTTCATAAGTGGCCCATTCCTGCAGTTAGTACCAATATACCTGGCAAACACTTCACCATTCTGAGTCTTAAACAGTTTATAGTTTACATCAAAGGATTCATCAATGACAATAGGATTAGCACAAGTGAAGCCAGATAGGGTAGATGGATCCACTGAAGTTCCCTTTGCAGCAACCCATGTGGTTTTGGGGTACTGCTCAGGCTTCTAGTAAGAGCCATCAACATTCATTTTCCTTTCGAACCCAATACCCTCTTTCCTAGGGTTTCGGTTCAGAATCTGCCTTTTGAGGACATCACATAGTGTCTGATGCCCTTTGAGACTTTTGTACATACCTGTTTCAAGAAATGTCTTCAACCTAGAATTTTCATCAGCAATAGCAGTGACATCCTCAGCAGAGGGGTTAGTTACCACATCAACAATTGAAGATATTGGAACATTAGCAACAGTAGAACATCAAGCAATAGAAGTAGCGTTATCACGCTCAAGGCATTTAAGACATGGTGGTTCAAATCCTTCCTGAGCGGGACTGATCTGTTCGGCGAAGTGACTCGTTTTCCTTTTGAAGATCTTCATGAGCCGCTCTCAATTTCTCAAGTTCTTGCTTCCTTTGAAGATAATCATAGGAAAGCTTTTCATGAGTTGTTGAGAGCGTTTCATGACGACTTTCAAGTTCCTCATACTTAACATGAAGATTTTTTATGTCTTCAATTAAGGACTGAGATCGAGTCATTTCAGCGTCCAACAGGTCATCGCTTTTGTCTAACAGTTTTTGAATATGTTCCATAGCTTTCTGTTGTTCAGTTGCAATTTTAGCAAGTGTTTTGTAGCTGGGTTTGGAATTACAATCAGAGTCATCTTCACTAGATGTTTGATAGTGAGTATTGCGTGAGTTTACCTTGGCACCACGTGCCATGAGGCAATAGGTGGGAGCGGAGTTGTCCTTGTCATTAGCATCGGCGTCGGTGACGAAGTCATTGTCTTCAGTGTTGAAGATGGACTTGTCAACGTAGGCTGTAGCCAGACTTGCAATGCCAGAATCGGACTCCTCCTCAGACTCCACCTCTGCCTCCTCAGAAGCAGACTCCTCCTTTGAATCCATTTCCTTGCCAACAAACGCACGAGCCTTGCCAGATGAGCTCTTCTTGTGTGATGAAGACTTTGAGGAAGACTTGGAAGAAGACTTTGAGTATTTCTTCTTCTTCTTGTCGTCAGAATCATATTCCTTGCTCTTCTTCTTCTTGTTGTTCTCATTGTCCCACTGCGGACACTCAGAGATGTAGTGACCAGGTTTCTTGCACTTGTGGCATGTTCTCTTCTTGTAGTCATGAGCAGAAGCTTCATCATTCCTTGAGCTGGATCATGAAGACTTTCTGAAGCCTTTCTTCCTGGTGAATTTTTGGAACTTCTTCACAAGCATAGCAAGCTCTCTTCCAATGTCTTCAGGATCACCAGAACTGCAGTCAGATTCTTCTTCAGATGAGGAAACAGATTTTTCCTTCAAGGCACGAGTTCGGCCATAGTTGGGACCGTAGATATCTCTTTTCTCAGAAGGCTGAAACTCATGTGTGTTGAGCCTTTCAAGTATGGCAGACGATCGAGTCTCTTGAAGTCAGGGCGTTCTTGAATCATCAGGGCTAGGGTGTCAAATGAGCTGTCAAGTGATCTCAGGAGTGTCTTGACGATTTCATGCTTGGTGATCTTAGTAGCGCCGAGAGCTTGGAGCTCATTTGTGATGTCAATAAGGCGATCAAACGTGAGCTGAACATTCTCATTGTCGTTTCTCTTGAAGCAGTTGAAGAGGTTGCGAAGGACACTGATCCTTTGATCTCTCTGGGTTGAGACGCCTTCGTTGACCTTGGAGAGCCAGTCCCAGAGCACTCACACGACCATACTGCCCTTTGGTCAGATGACCCAGATGATGTTCTTGGCAGTGGAGTCCAGTTGAACGAACTTCTTGACATCAGCAGCGGTGACACCTTCACCAGCCTTGGGGACGCCATTCTTGACGACATACCAGAGGTCGACATCAATGGCTTCAAGATGCATGCGCATCTTATTCTTCCAGTAGGGATATTCAGTTCCATCGAAGACTGGGCACGCAGCGGAGACTTTGATTATCCCTGCAGTCGACATAGCTAAAACTCCAGGTGGTTAAACCGAATCACACAGAACAAGGGAGTACCTTGCTCTGATACCAATTGAAAGTGCTAGTGATCGACTAGAGGGGGGTGAATAGGCGATTTTTATGAAAGTCTTCAAAACATGGAAGTTTCGAAGACAAACGATAGAAATAAACCTATTACCATGCAGCGGAAGGTAGACTACACTAGGCAAAGCCATAGTCAAGTATTCAATGAAGTGAAAGCACAAAGACTAATAGCAGCTAGGCAGTATGGATCAGGATGGAAGACAGTATGAAGCCAATCAGAACAAGCAGTCACACAATGAAGACAAATAGATAATGCAAACAGGCAATGACTTCACAAGGACCAACTGTGAATAAAGAGATGGGAAGGATAGAACCAGTTGCCCGTTGAAGACAAGGATTTGTTGGACCAGTTTCAGTTACTGTGAAAACTGTACGTCTGGTTAGGGAGGCTGAGATTTAACTCAGAAGACCGTGTCTTCACCTTATTCCCCTTGAGATAAGGACACCCAGTCCTCGCCCAATCACTCTGGTAAGTCTTCAAGGGAGACTTCCAAACCTTCACACACTTCGTTCACCGGCGATCCACAATGACTCTTGGATGCTCAGAACGCGACGCCTAACCGGCTGGAGGATTCACAGTCCTCAAGTGTAACAAGTCTTCAGATCACACAAACAGGAAGACTTCAGTGATGCCTAACACTTTTTGGCTCTGGATGTTTAGGGCTTTGTCCTCGCAAGGATTTCTCTCTCAAAGGCTTCGAGGTGGGTTGCTCTCAAACAACAAAAGTCGTGCACTAATTCTGAGCAGCCAACCAATTTATGGTGTAGGGGGTGGGCTATTTATAGCCACTAGGCAACCCGACCTGATTTGTCTGAAATGACCCTGGGTCACTAAGGAACTGACACGTGTTCCAACGGTCAGATTTCAACCACACACGGCAACTTTACTTGGGCTACAAGTAAAGCTGACTCATCCAACTCTAGATAGGATTTGCTCTCATTGTCTTCGCTCGAAGACATAGGATTTTGGTTAAGAATCACTTCAGTCACTCTGACTTTGTTCACTGGGACCCCAGTTAACAGTATGGTGGTTCCTATGACTCAACAAAGAAGAAAAGGAAACAACAAAACAACTAAGTCTTCGCGCTCCATAGTCTTCACTCAATGTCTTCTCTTGTCATAGTCTTCAATGTGAATATCTTCACATACCACCTTTGTCTTCAATGTCTTCATACATTTTAGGGGTCATCTCCGGTAGGAAAACCGAATCATTGAGGGACTACTACCTATGTTATCCTGCAATTCTCACAAACACATTAGTCCCTCAACCAGGTTTGTCGTCAATACTCCAAAACCAACTAGGGGTGGCACTAGATGCACTTACACGCCCCCCCCAAGCCCAATCCGAATTGGGAAGGGGGGCGGGCCCCCCTTTCTTTTCTCATCCCTCCCCCTTCCTTCTCTCCTAAATCCAACAAGGCAAGGGGGGAATCATACTCCCGGTGGGAGTAGGACTCCCCTTGGGGGGCGCCTAGGAGGCCGGCCCCCTCCTCCACTCCTTTATATACGAGGGAGGGGGGCACCCCATGGACACACAAGTTGATCATTGATCTCTTAGCCGTGTGTGGTGCCCCCCTCCACCATAATCCACCTCGGTCATATCGTAGCGGTGCTTAGGTGAAGCCCTGTTCCGGTAGCATCATCATCACCGTCATCATGCCATCATGCTGACGAAGCTCTCCCTCGACACTCTGCTGGATCGTGAGTTCGTGGGACGTCACCGAGCCGAACGTGTGCAGATCGCGGAGGTGCCGTACTTTCGGTACTAGGATCGGTCGATCGTGAAGACTTGTGACTACATCAACCGCGTTGTCATAACGCTTCCGCTTACGGTCTACGAGGGTACATAGACAATACTCTCCCTCTCGTTGCTATGCATCACCATGATCTTGCGTGTGCGTAGGAAATTTTTGAAATTACTGTGTTCCCCAACATTATTGACTTGTGATATCACACCAAAAGAATACAAGAGCACACGTACAGCCTCTACACGACTATGATGCACACAACCAACACAAATGCAGAAACAGAGGAAAACACAACCCCTGAAAGTCATGTTGAAGTGAAGTCGAGCATATGACAACAACCATCGACATCAACAACCACAAATGTCAACATTGCAAACTGTGGGGAAATTGCTTAAAAATTACGCCACCCAACCACTATTTGTTGTGATGATGGATATACATAAGATAAAGTTCCAACTTCATCCATGTCAGCGTTTCAACTGCAAAGCTGATTTTGTGCAAGCATGATTGGACGGAGATTTTGCAAAGATTCTATTCACCATGTGTCATCATGTCTGTCTCGGTTAACCAATTTGTTTGCTAGGAAGGACTTTCTTTGAGTATAGCCTCCCATGGCATTGTGTCAGTCGGTACACAATCTGAAAGTGAAAAATCTACACGTAACACTACCTACCGACAGATCTACGATTGTCCTTTGTTGAATCAAGAGTAGTGCAATGAATTGATGTATAAGTTGAGAATCATTTTGCTCCACCTATGCATTAGAAGACATGTTGATATGCAAATCTTTTTTGTCTGCATGTTGTTAGGGCTGGGTGGGTGGCTGCATGCACATATGGCTCTCTCTCCAAACTAAATTGTGACATTTTCGAATTGGAAATAACTTTTCAACCAAAATTTTGTTTTTGGAACTTTTTACATATTTGAATTTAGGTCAACAAGATCCTTAAAACAAGACCAATCTCTGACATTTCTCACTCATTCATAAAAAGAACATATTTTACTAATTTCTTAATGACTGGGAGTGTGCAATATATTTAAAACACCGATTTCACTCATTCAAAATGTTCATTTCACTAAATAAACAATTTCAATCAGTTTCAGAAAGAACGATTTAACTCATCTAAAAGAACCTATTTGAAGGAAATATGCCCTAGAGGCACTAATAAAGTTGTTATTTATATTTCCTTATATCATGATAAATGTTTATTATTCATGCTAGAATTGTATTAACTAGAAACTTGATACATGTGTGAATACATAGACAAAACAAAGTGTCCCTAGTATGCCTCTACTAGACTAGCTCATTAATCAAAGATGGTTAAGTTTCCTGGCCATAGACATGTGTTGTCATTTGATGAACGGGATCACATCATTAGAGAATGATGTGATGGACAAGACCCATCCGTTAGCTTAGCATAATGATCGTTTAGTTTTATTGCTATTGCTTTTATCATGACTTATACATGTTCCTCTGACTATGAGATTATGCAACTCCCGAATACCGGAGGAACACTTAGTATGCTATCAAACGTCACATCGTAACTGGGTGATTATAAAGATGCTCTACATGTGTCTTCGATGGTGTTTGTTGAGTTGGCATAGGTCGAGATTAGGATTTGTCACTCCATGTATCGGAGAGGTATCTTTGGGCCCTCTCGGTAATGCTCATCACTATAAGCCTTGCAAGCAATGTGACTAATGAGTTAGTTGTGGGATGATGCATTACGGAACGAGTAAAGAGACTTGCCGATAACGAGATTGAACTAGGTATGATGATACCGATGATCGAATCTCGGGCAAGTAACATACCTATGACAAAGGGAACAACGTATGTTGTTATGCGGTTTGACCGATAAAGATCTTCGTAGAATATGTAGGAGCCAATATGAGCATCCAGGTTCCGCTATTGGTTATTGACCGGAGATGTGTCTTGGTCATGTCTACATAGTTCTCGAACCCGTAGGGTCCGCACGCTTAACGTTCGATGACGATTTGTATTATGAGTTATGTGATTTGATGACCAAAGCTTGTTCGGAGTCCCAGATGAGAACACGGACATGACGAGGAGTCTTGAAATGATCGAGAGGTAAAGATTCATACCTTGGAAGGTTGCATTTGGACATCGGAATGGTTCCGAATGGTTCAGACATTTTTTGGAGTACCGAGAGGTTACCGGAACCCCCTGGGAGAAGTTATGAGCCTTATGGGCCATAAGAGGGAAGCACACCAGCCCACAAGGGGCTGGTGCGCCCCCCTTGGGCAGGAGGCCGATTAGGACTATGAGAAGGGGGCCGCCCCCCTTTCCTTCTCCTTCTCCCTTTCCTACTCCATGTGGGAGGTGGAATCCTATTAGGACTAGGGAGTCCTAGTAGGACTCCACACCTTGGCACGCCCCCTATGGTCGGTTGCCTCTCCCTCTCCCTCCTTTATATACGGAGGCAGGGGGCACCCCAAAGACACACAAGTTGATCTTTTAGCCGTGTGCAGTGCCCCGTCCATAGTTACACACCTTGGTCATATCGTCATAGTGCTTAGGCGAAGCCCTGCGCCGGTACCTTCATCATCACCGTCACCACACCGTCGTGCTGACGGAACTCTCCCTCGGCCTCAACTAGATCAAGAGTTCAAGGGACGTCACCGAGCTCAACGTATGCTGATCGCGGAGGTGCTGTGTGTTTGGTACTTGGATCGGTTGGATCGCGAAGACGTTCGACTACATCAACCGCGTTACTAAACGCTTCCGCTTTCGGTCTACGAGGGTACGTGTACACACTCTCCCCGCTCGTTGCTATGCTTCTCCTAGATAGATCTTGCGTGAACGTAGGTAATTTTTTTAAAATACTACGTTCCCCAACAGTGGATGTTATAAGCCAGGTCTATGCATAGATGTTATATGCATGAGTAGAACACAAAGAGTTGTGGGCGATAATAGTCTTACTGCTTACCAGCATGTCATACTTTGATTCAGCGGTATTTTTGGATGAAGCGGCCTAGACCGACATTACATGATCACGTTCATGAGACTGGTTCTACCGCCGTGCTTTGCACACAGGTGGCTAGTGGATGTCTGTTTCTCCAACTTTAGTTGAATCGAGTTTGACTACGCCCGGTCCTTGTTGAAGGTTAAAACAACACACTTGACGAAAAATCATTATGGTTTTGATGCGTAGGTAAGAACGGTTCTTGCTAGAAGCCCGTAGCAGCCACGTAAAACTTGCAACAACAAATTAGAGGATGTCTAACTTGTTTTTGCAGGGCTTGTTGTGATGTGATATGGTCAAGACGTGATGATATATAAATTATTGTATGAGATGATCATGTTTTGTAATAGTTATCGGCAACTGGCAGGAGCCATATGGTTGTCGCTTTATTGTATGAAATGCAATCTCCGTGTAATTGCTTTACTTTATCACTAAGCGGTAGCGATAGTCGTAGAAGCAATAGTTGGCAAGACAACAACGATGCTTCGATGGAGATCAAGGTCTCAAGCCGGTGACGATGGTGATCATGACGGTGCTTTGGAGATGGAGATCAAAGGCACAAGATGATGATGGCCATATCACATCACTTATTTGATTCCATGTGATGCTTATCTTTTTATGCATCTTATTTTGCTTAGTATGTCGATAGCATTATAATATGATCTCTCACTAAATTTCAAGGTATAAGTGTTCTCCCTGAGTATGCACCGTTGCGACAGTTCATCGTGCCGAGACACCACGTGATGATCGGGTGTGATAAGCTCTACGTTCACATACAACGGGTGCAAGCCAGTTTTGCACACACAAAATACTCGGGTTAAACTTGACGAGCCTAGCATATGCAGATATGGCCTCGGAACACTGAGACCGAAAGGTCGAGCATGAATGATATAGTAGATATGATCAACATAGTGATGTTCACCATTGAAAACTACTCCATCTCACGTGATGATCGGACATGGTTTAGTTGATATGGATCACGAGATCACTTAGATGATTAGAGGGATGTCTATCTAAGTGGGAGTTCTTAAGTAATATGATTAATCAAACTTAAATTTATCATGAACTTAGTCCTGATAGTATTTTCATATCTATGTTGTAGATCAATAGCTCGCGTATAACTCCCCTGTTTTATTTTTTGATATGTTCCTGTCACATCCCTAGTTCTGATATGACCTAGGCTAGCCTTCATGTTTGCATCATGTTTAAATTTCATTTAAATTTGAAATGAGGATTTGTGAAACCCTCAGAATCATCTCTGGAAATGACCCAAGTAAAAAAAATTGCTCCAAAAGGGTCCAAGAAAATGCTCATGTTGCTCTCTGAAAATATTGGACACAGATAAAAATCAAACCAATATTTTTAAGATCTCATAAGTATTTATTTTGGGCATTTGGAATTAATCAAGTAATTATTTGCTTTGGATATATATTTGCTATATATATAATATATGTCCAAAAATTCTGGATTTTGGTGAGGGGCTTTGGATTAATCCGTTAGGTCCCTGCAAAATTTGACAGAATTAAATAAAACGATTTAGTATTTTACTAAATCAGAAACAAATGTCAGAAAATAGAAAAGAAAATAAAAATGAAAAAAACTTACCTGTGCAGCCTGGCCTGGCCCAGTGGCCCTACAGGCCGGCCCAGCCGACTGGCAGCGCCAGTCGTCGTCCTCCTGGCGCCAGGAGGACGAGAGGCACGCGCTCGCCGCCCGCGCGCATGGGCGCCACGCCTCCTGCCTGCCTGTCCTCCCCCCCCCCCCCCCCCCCCCCCCCCCCCCCCCCCCCCCCGTCGCCTGGATGCCCCGCACGATGCCACGCGCCGCCCCGCACCTCTCTCTCGCTCTCCCGTGGTCTCCCCTCCTCTCCCTCGCCCTCTCCCAGCGACCGAGCGCGTTCGTCGCCGCCGTTCGCCGTTGCCGCGGCCACCGTCACTGCCTCGCCTCTCCGACAAGCCCGTTAGCTCCGCGCTGTCCTCCTCGACCTCTTCGACGACTCACGCAAGGTGGGACGCCCTGCAGAGCTGCCCTCGACGTCGTCTTCCTCGTCGGTGCCGCAGATCACCGCCGTCAAATTCGTCGCCGTTGGACCTCCCCCGAGCTCTCTGACGCCTCCACCGGATCCGCGGTGAGCCCCGCCACCGTTCCCCCCTCTCTACTTAGTCGCTCGCGCGCCGTAGCATCATTCCCCCGCCATGGCCGTAGCGCCTCGCTGCCGTCCATGTCGCCGTCGTCGTCTTGGCCCGCCTCCACCCAAACCGAGCACCCCATCGTGCTCCTGGTGCCACGAGGGTGCCGCGGAGCCCCTTGGGTGGCCTCCCCGTGCCCCGCAGCCCGTTTTTGCCCGGAGCCGAACTCGGGCCGCCGCCTCGAGCCCCGCTCCGGTGACCTCCGGCGCCCCCGCAGCCTCCCACCAGCTTCCCTGGATGCGGACGACGATGGGCTACGCCCCGGTGGTCTTCGAGCGTCTAGACGCCGCTCGTAGCGCAAGTCCGACGAGTCGCCGCCGCGCTATTGGTCGCCGTCGGCCAGAACTCCGACGGGCTGACGTGGCATCTTAGTTAGGCACTAACACCCCCCTTGAGACACTGACACTGGGCCCCAGCACCACTAATCTAAATTAGATTAGAAATAACCCCTCTGTTAAACTAACTATGACACTGACGTGTGGCCCCACACGTCAGGTTTGACTCGGGTTGACTGCTGACGCAGTGATGACCTCAAGCTGACGCAATAAATGATTTCTGGAATTATTCTAAAGCAGGAAATTCCATAAATTAGCCAAAACTTCAAAAATTCATATAAATTCAACCGTAGCTCAGATTGAAATAATTTATATATGAAAAATTATCATAAAAAATCAATCTATCCATCTGTACCATTTTCATGCATGACAAACCAACCTATACATGCTGTATATATGAAAACATATAAATGACATATTTAAGAGCTTAATTTGGAGTTGCATTTGAACCCTTGGTTCAAATGGACTTCAACCAAATAAATGATAGATGCATTAACTCAAACAACATCACATACTCATGCCATGTTCATGCATCATATTATTGCATATACTTGTGTATTGATTGCCGACACCGTTCCTTCTCGATAGGTCCTGCTCCGGAGAGTGTTCGAGAGTACCTGTCTGAGGAGCAGTGCCCCCCTGTTGATCTACCAGGCAAGCAACCCCCCTTGTCCATTCCAATACAATCCTACTCTCTCGCTCCTGCTCTCATTTATTGCATAGGACAACAACGATTCAACTACTACTTTATGCTGCGGTAGTTGAACCCATTCCTCTGCATGACCTGTCATTGCCACAGTAAATAGTTAAAACCCACTAGCATGTGTAGGAGTTGATTGAGCCATGTTGTGTTCCTACCATGCCATGCCTGCTATTGCTTAGAGTTGTGTCAGGTCTGATTCATTGGGAATGAATTGGAGTGCAATGTTATGTTCTGATGCTGAGAGTTAAGTGTGTGAACACGATTTGGTAAAGGTAGCGGTGAGAGGCCATGTAGGAGTACATGGTGGGTTGTCTCACTGGAACCGTTCTTAAGCACTGAGTTCCATGTATGTCGTCCAATGACTAGCTACTACCACACATTGGAATGCTTAAGTACCCCTCTCGACTTATTAACCAACTTGATCTTTGTCCAGGAGTTGCAAATAGTTTATGGTGTTTGTAAGTAGTGCTATTTTTCTACCGAGTGGCACCCGACAGGGTGGACTTGGGACAGACTAGGCACCGTGGCCCGGTGTACCGAGTGGCACCCGGATGGTGGGCTCGGGAACCCTGTACACATTGTTTGGGGCCGTGAGCGAAACCCCGGCCAGATCTCCTTGCGGATGGAACCCGAATAGGCGATAAACCTGGACTAGAGTCTTGAGTGGTTAGTCAGGTCGTGGCCGACACCCTCGCCAGGCTTCCGCTTGAAGGTTTCCGAGATACATGACGTGTATATGGTGATAAGTGGTGAGAGCGTGTGTGAAGAAGTACACCCCTGCAGGGTTATCGTCATCTATTCGAATAGCCGTGTCCTCGGTTATGGACTTCTTGGATGCTTACGTGGTACATAGACAACTTAAAGTGGATACTCTAAAATGCTCAAGACAAGTGTGAGTGCTATGGATGGCCTTCTCATAAGGAGACGAGGATGAATCCATAGTTGTGTATTGATGTGGTGATTAGTGGACTCATGTGCGCTGCCTCACCTCAAAAAAGTTTCTCGTTATCGTAGAACAGGATAGCCACTGAGTCAAAGCTGGCTTGCTGCAACTAAACCCCACATTACCTTCTTGATACAAATGCATGTATGATAGGATCTGATGTAAGTCTTGCTGAGTACCTTTGTACTCACGTTTGCTTTATTTATGTTTTGCAGGTGAGACATCTGTCTCACTAGTAGTACCACTTGGACTTCGACGAGTAGCTTGTTACCTCAGCTACGATCTTGTACCCTTGGGAGGGACTTGTAGATAGTAAGGCTTCTCAGCCTTTTTCTTTTGTAGTTGTCTGTACTCAGACATGTAATGCTTCCGTTGCTTGTATGCTCTGAATGATGGGTCATGTGACCCCTGTTTGTATTTAATGCTATGTGGCTCTTATGAGCCTTTATCTATATGAGTTTGCGTTATGTTGTGATGCCATGTTGTACAATCTAGTTATGCGTACGTGTGACGTGTATTTCTATGTGTGGGATCCGACAATCTAGTTGTTTATCCTTGGCAGCCTCTCTTATGAGGAAATGTAGTCTAGTGCTTCCTTGAGCCATAGTAGTCCGCTACAGCCCGGTTCACCGGAGTCCTGCTAGCCCAGCACTACTGCTCAGAACACTTGACTGGCTGGCATGTGTTTCACTTCGTTCCTGTGTCTGTCCCTTCGGGGAAATGTCACGCGGTGACATCTGGAGTCCTGCCTAGCCTGCTACAGCCCGGGTTCCCCGAAGTCCTGTTAGCCCAGTGCTACAGCCCGGATTCACACGCTGCTGACCGACATGCTCGATGTGAATCATGTATGCCTGTCCCCATAGGTTAGTGCCGCTTTGGGTTCACGACTAGCCATGTCGGCCCGGGTTCTCTGTCATATGGATGCTAGCGACACAATCATATACGTGAGCCAAAAGGCACAAACTGTCCCGGGCCAGGGTAAGGCGACACCCGTGGGGATACCGTGCGTGAGGCCGCAAAGTGATATGAGGTGTTACCGGCTAGATCGATGTGACTTGGAATCGGGGTCCTGGCAGCTTTGGTATCAGAGCCTGACTACCTGTAGGATTTCCAAGCCAACCTGGTCGAAGTTGAGTCTAGAAATTCTTTAGCTATATAGGGGAATTGATTGTGGAAGGGGACGTAAGTCTCTTTTACTCCTTATACCTCATGCCTTCTGATCTAAGTCATCCTATCTTTCCTACGGGGTTAAGGAACTAGGCTTTCTCTTCCGTCTATCAGGATCACGTGTTACTACTCCGTAGTCTCTAAGGTTTGGTTGATTTGAGTCTTATCCTAGTTTGAGTACCTGCGGTGTAGCCTGTTTAGTAATATCTCAGAACCTTGAGTGATGATGTTGAGTATGGTGCTACCCCGTCTTTTGCAGAGTGTCTCATTTCGAGCATTTTACTGCCGTTATGCTGCCGGAATTATCCTAGGAGTTGAAGAGATAGTATTTTCCTTGTACTATAATCTACATCCTTATGATGATGCCGAATCCATCCTTGTTTCCTTGGTTGGTTCTTCAGGATGTCGTCAGTTAACCGAAGTTCTGTTGCTCATAGCCGGAACCACGGAGATGGTAGGGATGAGGATCCTCCTGACCAGCCTTCATTGGCAGAGTTCATGTTAGAAATGGAGAAGAACAAGCGAGAGTCTAACCGCTTGTTAGCACGTATTGAGGAGAACACCTCCCATCAGCACAAAGAGTCAGCGACCATCTATGATTTCATTGGTCTGAAACCACCTACCTTCCATCATTCCATTGAACCACTCGGTGCAGATGACTGGCTCCGTAGTATCACACACAAGCTGCGTTCTGCGAACGTAGCTGAAAGTGACAAGGTCACCTATGCTGCTTATCACCTGGAAGGTCCTGCTAGTATTTGGTGGCAGAACTATGAGGCCATGCTTCCAGCTGGCCAGATAATCACCTGGAGAGATTTCACCGAGGCTTTTCGCGAGCATCACATTCCTCAGGCTCTCATCGACCGCAAGAGAGAAGAGTTCTGTAGTTTCACCCAGAGTAAGATGGCTGTTGATGCTTACAGTAGAGAGTTTGAGAACCTTGCCCGCTATGCTACAGAAGAGGTGTCCACGGACGCCAAGAAGCAGGCTAGGTTCCGGAAGGGTCTCAACCCCAAGTTGCGTCGTGCTCTCCACTTGCATCATTGCAATACATTCCAGGCTCTTGTGAACAAGGCCATTAATGCAGAGACAACTCAACTCACTTACGAGGAGTCTTGTAAGCACACCTGTGGTTTGGGTTCTTCTTCGGTTCTACTTCGCAGAAGCATCGGATTTGGGTTCCGAACTCCGCTCTTCCACCCGGTTATTCACCGAGGCCCTCTCATGTGGCACCTCACCTAGTTCAGCAGTATGCTCCACCCAAGCATGTTGGTAGACCGCCTTCCAATGCGGGTCCACGTCCTACTTCAGGGACTTGTTTCACATGCGGAGAGCCAGGACACTATGCATGTGACTGCTCTCAAACCAACTATGCTCCACCCCTGCCTGAGAAGTCTGTTGGCCGTGGTAAGCCACCATGCAAGATGATCAGTGCCAAGTCAGCTCCCACTGAACGTGGATGTGTGCATCACGTCTCAGCTGAAGACGCTCATGATGATCCGGATGTCGTTCTGGGTACACTCCTTGTCAACTGTCATCCAGCTTCGGTTCTGTTCGATACCGGAGCATCTCACTCCTTCATCTCTGAAGGCTATGCTCGTTTGCGCGATATGTCATTTTGTGATATGCCAACTCCACTTGAAATCCAAACTCCAGGGTCTAGATGGAAAACTACCATAATAAGCCATGGTAATGAAATCCTTGTTGACAGGCTTGTATTCCTTGCATCACTTGTAGCCCTCAAGTCTTCAGATATTAACATCATCTTGGGTATGGACTGGATGACAGCTCATCATGCCAAGATTGACTGTTTCACTAGGTCTGTTCAGCTTACACACCGTTTGGCAAGATAGTCACTGTCTCCACTAGAGTTGCAAAGCGTCAGTTCTATTCTCTTAATGCCAGCCCTCTTCCGGACCTTGAAGATATCCCGGTAGTCCGTGACTTTCCGGATGTCTTTCCAGAGGAACTGCCAGGTATTCCACCTGACAGAGATGTAGAGTTTGTCATAGATCTTATCCCAAGAACCGCTCCAATCTCTAGGAGACCTTACAAGATGGCACCCTTAGAACTAGCTGAGCTTAAGAAACAACTCGATGAATCCTTGCAAAAGGGTTTCATCCGTCCTAGTTCTTCTCCCTGGGCTTGCCCCGTCCTCTTCGTCAAGAAGAAGGATGGTACGGACCGAATGGTTGTAGATTATCGTCCCGTTAATTTGGTCACGATAAAGAACAAGTATCCACTCCCCAGGATCAACAACCTGTATGATCAGCTCGCTGGATCCTCGGTCTTTTCAAAGATGGATTTGAGGTTAGGCTACCACCAGATCAAGATCAGAAATGGGGACATTCCTAAGACAGCTTTTGTCACTCGTTATGGCCAGTACGAGTACACCGTCATGTCCTTTGGTCTAACCAATGCTCCAGCTACATTCTCCCGCTTGATGAACTCGATCTTCATGGAGTACTTAGATAAGTTCGTCGTGGTTTACCTTGATGATATTCTTATCTACTCGAAGAACGAGGAAGAGCACGCCGAACATCTTAGACTTGTGTTAGAGAAACTCAGAGAGCACCGTCTTTATGCCAAGTTCTCCAAGTGCGAATTTTGGTTGCTAGAAGTGACCTACTTGGGCCACGTGATATCTCGTAAGGGCATTGCTGTCAATCCCGAGAGAGTTTAGGCCGTTCTTGATTGGACTCCGCCTGAAACGGTTAAGCAAGTTAGGAGTTTCCTTGGCCTAGCCAGTTATTGTCGACGCTTTGTTGAAAACTTCTCCAAAGTGGCCAAACCTCTCACGGAACTTCTCAAGAAAGATAAAAAGTTTGAGTGGTCCCCATAGTGTGAGCACAGTTTTCAGGAACTGAAAAGACGCCTGACTTCTGCTCCCATACTTGTGCCACCGGATTTCACTAAAGACTTTGTTATCTACTGCGACGCCTCACGACAGGGACTAGGTTGCATTCTTATGCAAGATCGCCATGTGATTGCCTATGCATCTCGACAGTTGCATCCACATGAGGAGAATTATCCTACACATGATCTAGAGCTTGCAGCCGTAGTCTATGCACTTAAGACCTGGCGACATTACCTTCTTGGTAAACGTTGCGAGATTTACACCGATCATCAGAGTCTCAAGTATATCTTCACCCAACCTGATTTAAACCTTAGGCAAAGACGTTGGTTGGAGTTGATCTCAGATTACGACTTAGGGATTACCTACACCCCAGGCAAGGGCAATGTCATGGCTGATGCGCTAAGTCGTAAGTCCTATTGCAACAATCTCATGTTGCAACAGGGCCAACCACTTCTCCATAAGGAGTTATGTAAGCTCAACCTTCACCTTGCTCCTCACGGATTCCTTTCTACCTTGGTGGCGAAACCTACCCTTGAGGATCAGATCATTTCTGACCAGAAGTTTGATAGGGGTGTTATCCGCATCAAGAGAAACATTAAGAAGGGAGTTGGTGCATGTTTCTCTATGGATGATCGAGGTGTTGTTTTCTTTGAGAATCGCTTGGTGGTTACCAAGAATCAACATCTGCGACAACTGATTCTTAAGGAGGCTCATGAATCTCCTCTCACGATTCATCCCGGTAGTACTAAGATGTATCAGGACCTACGCCAGAGGTTCTGGTGGACTAGGATGAAGAGAGAAATCGCTGAGTTCATTGCTAACTGTGACGTTTGTCGTCGCGTTAAGGCAGAACATCAAAGACCTGCTGGCACCCTTCAGCCTTTAGTTATTCCTGAGTGGAAATGGGATAAAGTTGGTATGGACTTCATCACCGGCTTTCCCAGGACCAAGAAAGGGAATAATGCTATCTTCGTAGTCATTGATCGTCTTTCCAAAGTGGCTCACTTCCTACCTGTTCGAGAGAGTATCACTGCTAGTCAGCTCGCTGACTTATATATTTCTTGAATAGTGTCACTTCATGGTGTTCCACTAGAGATCAATTCAGACCGTGGTAGTCTTTTCACTTCTCATTTCTGGGAGAGTTTCCAAACTGCCATGGGCACCCATCTTTCCTTCAGTACCGCTTTCCACCCTCAATCAAGTGGTCAGGTGGAAAGGGTCAACCAAATTCTCGAAGACATGCTTAGAGCTTGTGTTATGTCATTCGGTATGGATTGGGAGAAGTGTCTTCCCTTCGCCGAGTTTTCTTATAACAATAGCTGCCAATCCAGCCTCAAGAAAGCTCCTTTTGAGGTTCTGTATGGACGAAGATGTCGAACACCTTTGAACTGGTCAGAAACCGGTGAAAGACAATTCTTTGGACCGGATATGATCTAGGAGGCAGAAGAGCAAGTTCGCATCATTCGTGAGAATTTGAAAACAGCCCAATCTCGTCAAAAGAGCAAGTATGACCGTAGTCATAAGGAAGTGGCTTATGAAGCTGGCGACAAAGCTTACCTTCGGGTTACTCCTTTGAAGGGTACCCATCGTTTCGGTATCAAGGGCAAGTTGGCTCCTCGTTATATTGGTCCCTTTCTCATTCTTGCTAAACGAGGAGAGGTTGCCTACCAGTTGGAACTACCCCCACATCTTTCTCGAGTTCATGATGTCTTCCACGTCTCTCAACTCAGGCGTTGCTTCTCGGATCCCATCCGCGGAGTGGACCACGAAACGCTTGATCTCCAAGATAACCTCACTTATCGAGAGTACCCCGTCCGCATTCTGGATCAAGCAGAGCGTGTCACTCGATGTCATAACATCAAGTTTCTCAAGGTTCAGTGGTCTCATCATTCCAAGAGAGAAGCTACCTGGGAGCGTGAAGATCGTCTTCGACTTGAGTACCCCGCTTTCTTTCCGCCAACCCCTGAATCTCGGGACAAGATTCTTTTGAGTGGGGGCGAGTTGTCACATCCCTAGTTCTGGTATGACCTAGGCTAGCCTTCATGTTTGCATCATGTTTAAATTTCATTTAAATTTGAAATGAGGATTTGTGAAACCCTCAGAATCATCTCTGGAAATGACCCAAGTAAAAAAATTGCTCCAAAAGGGTCCAAGAAAATGCTCATGTTGCTCTCTGAAAATACTGGACACAGATAAAAATCAAACCAATATTTTTAAGATCTCATAAGTATTTATTTTGGGCATTTGGAATTAATCCAGTAATTATTTTCTTTGGATATATATTTGCTATATATATAATATATGTCCAAAAATTCTGAATTTTGGTGAGGGGCTTTGGATTAATCCGTTAGGTCCCTGCAAAATTTGACAGAATTAAATAAAACGATTTAGTATTTTACTAAATCAGAAACAAATGTCAGAAAATAGAAAAGAAAACAAAAATGGAAAAAAACTTACCTGTGCAGCCTGGCCTGGCCCAGTGACCCAACAGGCCGGCCCAGCCGACTGGCAGCGCCAGTCGTCGTCCTCCTGGCGCCAAGAGGACGAGAGGCACGCGCTCGCCGCCCGCGCGCATGGGCGCCACGCCTCCTGCCTGCCTGTCCTTCCCCCCCGTCGCCTGGATGCCCCGCGCGACGCCACGCGCCGCCCCGCACCTCTCTCTCGCTCTCCCGTGGTCTCCCCTCCTCTCCCTCACTCTCTCCCAGTGACCGAGCGCGTTCGTCACCGCCGTTCGCCGTTGCCGCAGCCACCGTCACTGCCTCGCCTCTCCGACAAGCCCGTTAGCTCCGCACTGTCCTCCTCGACCTCTCCGATGACTCACGCAAGCTGGGACGCCCTGCAGAGCTGCCCTCGACATCGTCTTCCTCGTCGGTGCCACAGATCATCGCTGTTGGACCTCCCCCGAGCTCTCTGACGCCTCCACCAGATCTGCGGTGAGCCCCGCCACCGTTCCCCCCTCTCCGCTTAGTCGCTCGCGCGCCGTAGCATCATTCCCCCGCCATGGCCGTAGCGCCTCGCCGCCGTCCATGTCGCCGTCGTCGTCTTGGCCCGCCTCCGCCCAAACCGAGCACCCTATCGTGCTCCTGGTGCCACGAGGGTGCCGCGGAGCCCCTTGGGTGGCCTCCCCGTGCCCCGCAGCCCGTTTTCGCCCGGAGCCGAACTCGGGCCGCCGCCTCGAGCCTCGCTCCGGCGAGCTCCGGCACCCCCGCAGCCTCCCACCAGCTCCCCTGGATGCGGACGACGACGGGCTACGCCCCGGTGGTCTTCGGGCGTCTAGACGCCGCTCGTAGCGCAAGTCCGACGAGTCGCCGCCGCGCTATTGGTCGCCGCTGGCCAGAACTCCGGCGGGCTGATGTGGCATCTTAGTTAGGCACTAACTACCCCCCTAGAGACACTGACACTGGGCCCCAGCGCCACTAATCTAAATTAGATTAGAAATAACCCCTCTGTTAAACTAACTATGACACTGACGTGTGGCCCCACACGTCAGGTTTGACTCGGGTTGACTGCTGACGCAGTGCTGACCTCAAGCTGACGCAATAAATGATTTCTGGAATTATTCTAAAGCAGGAAATTCCAGAAATTAGCCAAAACTTCAAAAATTCATATAAAGTCAACAGTAGCTCAGATTGAAATAATTTATATATGAAAAATTATCAGAAAAATTCAATCTATCCATCTGTACCATTTTCATGCATGACAAACCAACCTATACATGCTGTATATATGAAAACATATAAATGACATATTTAAGAGCTTAATTTGGAGTTGCATTTGAACCCTTGGTTCAAATGGACTTCAACCAAATAAATGCTAGATGCATTAACTCAAACAACATCACATACTCATGCCATGTTCATGCATCATATTATTGTATATGCTTGTGTATTGATTGCCGACACCGTTCCTTCTCGATAGGTCCTGCTCCGGAGAGTGTTCGAGAGTACCTGTCTGAGGAGCAGTGCCCCCTTGTTGATCTACCAGGCAAGCAACCCCCCTTGTTCATTCTGATACAATCCTACTCTCTCGCTCCTGCTCTCATTTGTTGCATTAGGACAACAACGATTCAGCAGCTACTTTATGATGCGGTAGTTGAACCCATTCCTCTGCATGACCTGTCATTGCCACAGTAAATAGTTAAAACCCACTAGCATGTGTAGGAGTTGATTGAGCCATGTTGTGTTCCTACCATGCCATGCCTGCTATTGCTTAGAGTTGTGTCAGGTCTGATTCATTGGGAATGAATTGGAATGTAATGCTATGTTCTGATGTTGAGAGTTAAGTGTATGAACATGATTTGGTAAAGGTAGCGGTGAGAGGCCATGTAGGAGTACATGGTGGGTTGTCTCACTGGAACCGTCCTTAAGCACTGAGTTCCGTGTATGTCGTCCAATGACTAGCTACTACCACACATTGGAATGCTTAAGTGCCCCTCTCGACTTATTAACCAACTTGATCTCTGTCCAGGAGTTGCAAATAGTTTCTGGTGTTTGTAGGTAGTGCTATTTTTCTACCGAGTGGCACCCGGCAGGGTGGACTTGGGACAGACTAGGCACCGTGGCCCGGTGTACCGAGTGGCACCCGGATGGTGGGCTCGGGAATCCTGTACACATCGTTTGGGGCCGTGAGCGAAACCCTGGCCGGATCTCCTTGCGGATGGAACCCGAATAGGCGATAAACCTGGACTAGAGTATTGAGTGGTTAGTCACACCCTCGCCAGGCTTCCGCTTGAAGGTTGCCGAGATACATGACGTGTATATGGTGATAAGTGGTGAGTGCGTGTGTGAAGAAGTACACCCCTGCAGGGTTATCGTGATCTATTCGAATAGCCGTGTCCTCGGTTATGGACTTCTTGGATGCTTACGTGGTACATAGACAACTTAAAGTGGATACTCTAAAATGCTCTAGACAAGTGTGAGTGCTATGGATGGCCTTCTCATAAGGAGACGAGGATGAATCCATAGTAGTGTATTGATGTGGTGATTAGTGGACTCATGTGCGCTGCCTCACCTCAAAGAAGTTTCTCGTTATCGTAGAACAGGATAGCCACTGAGTCAAAGCTGGCTTGCTGCAACTAAACCCCACATTACCTTCTTGATGCAAATGCATGTATGATAGGATCTGATGTAAGTCTTGCTGAGTACCTTTGTACTCACGTTTGCTTTATTTATGTTTTGCAGGTGAGACATCTGTCTCACTAGTAGTACCGCTTGGACTTCGACGTGTAGCTTGTTACCTCAGCTACGATCTTGTACCCTTGGGAGGGACTTGTAGATAGTCAGGCTTCTCAGCCTTTTTCTTTTGTAGTTGTCTGTACTCAGACATGTAATGCTTCCGTTGCTTGTATGCTCTGAATGATGGGTCATGTGACCCCTGTTTGTATTAATTAATGCTATGTGGCTCTTCTGAGCCTTTATCTATATGAGTTTGCGTTATGTTGTGATGCCATGTTGTACAGCACATACTTGCATGTTATGCGTACGTGTGACGTGTATTACTATGTGTGGGATCCGACAATCTAGTTGTTTATCCTTGGCAGCCTCTCTTATGGGGAAATATAGTCTAGTCCTTCCTTGAGCCATAGTAGTCCACTACAGCCCGGTTCACCGGAGTCCTGCTAGCCCAGCACTACTGCTCAGAACACTTGACTGGCCGGCATGTGTTTCACTTCGTTCCTGTGTCTGTCCCTTCGGGGAAATGTCACGCGGTGACATCCGGAGTCCTGCCTAGCCTGCTACAGCCCGGGTTCCCCGGAGTCCTGTTAGCCCAGTGCTACAGCCCGGATTCACACGCTGCTGACCGACATGCTCGATGTGAATCATGTATGCCTGTCCCCATAGGTTAGTGCCGCTTTGGGTTCACGACTAGCCATGTCGGCCCGGGTTCTCTGTCACATGGATGCTAGCGACACAATCATATACGTGAGCCAAAAGGCGCAAACGGTCCCGGGCCAGGGTAAGGCGACACCCGTGGGGATACCGTGTGTGAGGCCGCAAAGTGATATGAGGTGTTACCGGCTAGATCGATGTGACTTGGAATCGGGGTCCCGACAGTTCCTAGAGAAAAATAAGTTGAAAGATGATAGTAGGAATGATGCAGACTTGGTCAGTGATGTGAGGATTATCCTCATTACTGCACAGAAGAATTATGTCCTGGATGCACCGCTAGGTGACAGACCTATTGCAGGAGCAGATGCAGACGTTATGAACGTTTAACAAAGCAAGGTATGATGACTACTTGATAGTTTAGTGCACCATGCTTTACGGCTTAGAACCGGGACTTCAAAAATGTTTTGAATGCCACAGAGCATATGAGATGTTCCAAGAGCTGGAGTTGGTATTTCAGACTCATGCCTTAGCTGAGAGGTATGAGACCTCAGACAAAGTACTTAGCCTACAAAATGGAGGAGAATAGCTCAACTAGTGAGCACGTGCTTAGAATGTCTGAGTACTACAATCGCTTGAATCAAGTGGGAGTTAATCTTCCGGATAAGATAGTGATTGACAAAATTCTCTAGTCACTATCACCAAGTTACTCGAACTTTGTGATGAACTATAATATGCAATGGATGACGAAAATAATCCCCGAGCTCTTCGTGATGCTGAAATCAACGAAGGTAGAAATCAAGAAAGAGCATCAATTGTTGATGGTTAACAAAACCAATAGTTTCAAGAAAAGGGCAAAGGAAAAGAAAGGGAACTTCAAGAAGAATGACAAGCAAGTTGTCACTCCCATGAAGAATTCCAAAGCTAGACCCAAACCTGAAACTGAGTGTTTCTACTGCAAAGGAAATGGTCACTGGAAGCGGAACTGCCCCAAATACTTGGCGGATAAGAAGGATGGCAAAGTGAACAAAAGTATATATGATATACATTTTTTGATGTGTACTTTACTAGTCTTCATAGTAGCCCCTGGGTATTTGATACTCGTTCAGTTGCTATGATTAGTAACTCGAAACAGGAGTTACAAAATGAACAAAGACTAGTTGAGGACGAGGTGACGATGTGTGTTGGAAATGATTCCAAAGGTTGATAAGATCACCATCGCACACTCCCTTTACCTTCGGGATTAGTGTTGAACCTAAAATAAATGTTATTTGGTGTTTGCGTTGAGCATAATATGATTGGATCATGTTTATTGCAATACAGTTATTCATTTAAGTCAAAGAATAATTGTTATTCTGTTTACATGAATAAAACCTTCTGTGGTCGTACACCCAACGTGAATGGTTTATTAAATCTCGATCGTAGTGATACACATATTCATGATATTGATGCCAAAAGATGCAAAGTTAATAATGATAGTGCAACATACTAGTGGCACTGCCGTTTAGGTCATATTGATGTAAAGCGCATGAAGAAACTCCATGCATATGGACTTTTGAAATCACTTGATTATGAATCATTTGATGCTTGCGAACCATGCCTCATGGGAAAGATGACTAAGACTCTATTCTCCGGAACAATGGAGCGAGCCACTGACTTATTGGAAATAATACATACCGATGTATGCGGTCTGATGAGTGTTGAGGCTCACGGCGGGTATCATTGTTTTCTGACATGCACAGATGATTTGAGCAGATATGTGTATATCTACTTAATGGAACATAAATTCTGAAAAATTTGAATAGTTCAAAGAATTTCAGAGTGAAGTGGAAAATCATTGTAACAAGAAAATAAAGTTTATACGATCTGATCGTGGAGGTGAATATTTGAGTTATGAGTTTGGTATTCATTTGAAACAATGTGGAATAGTTTCACAACTCACGCCACCTGGAACACCATGATAACCCACAAGTATAGGGGATCGCAACAGCTTTCAAGGGTAGAGTATTCAACCCAAATTTATTGATTCGACACAAGGGGAGCCAAAGAATATTCTCAAGTATTAGCAGCTGAGTTGTCAATTCAACCACACCTGGAAACTTAGTATCTGCAGCAAGTGTTTAGTAGCACAGTAATATGATAGTGGTGGTAGCAGCAACAAAAGTAAAGACAGCAAAAGTAATGTTTTTGGTATTTTGTAGTGATTGTAACAGTAGCAACGGGAAAGTAAATAAGCGAGAACCAGTATGTGGAAAACTCGTAGGCACCGGATCAGTGATGGATAATTATGCCGGATGCGGTTCATCATGTAACAGTCATAACATAGGGTGACATAGAACTAGCTCCAATTCATCAATGTAATGTAGGCATGTATTCCGTATATAGTCATACGTGCTTATGGAAAAGAACTTGCATGACATCTTTTGTCCTACCCTCCCGTGGCAGCGGGGTCCTATTGGAAACTAAGGGATATTAAGGCCTCCTTTTAATAGAGAACCGGAACAAAGCATTAGCACATAGTGAATACATGAACTCCTCAAACTATGGTCATTACCGGGAGTGGTCCCGATTATTGTCACTTCGGGGTTGCCGGATCATAACACATAGTAGGTGACTATAGACTTGCAAGATAGGATCAAGAACTCACATATATTCATGAAAACATAATAGGTTCAGATTGAAATCATGGCACTCGGGCCCTAGTGACAAGCATTAAGCATAGCAAATTCATAGCAACATCAATCTCAGAACATAGTGGATACTAGGGATCAAACCCTAACAAAACTAACTCGATTACATGATAAATCTCATCCAACCCATCACTGTACAGCAAGCCTACGATGGAATTACTCACGCACGGCGGTGAGCATCATGAAATTGGTGATGGAGGATGGTTGATGATGACGACGGCGACGAATCCCCCTCTCCGGAGCCCTGAACGGACTCCAGATCAGCCCTCCCGAGAGGTTTTAGGGCTTGGCGGCGGCTCCGTATCGTAAAACGCGATGATTTCTTCTCTATGATTTTTTTCTCTCCGAAAGCAAATATATAGAGTTGGAGTTGGCGTCGGAGGGCATCTAGGGGGCCCAGGAGGTAGGGGGCGCGCCCTGGGGGGGGGCGCCCCCCACCCTCGTGAGAAGGGTGTGGGCCCCCTGGTCTTCATCTTTGGCGAGGATTTTTTATTATTTTTTCTAAGATGTTCCGTGGAGTTTCAGGTCATTCCAAGAATATTTGTTTTCTGCACATAAAACAATATCATGGCAATTCTGCTGAAAACAGCGTCAGTCCGAGTTAGTTCCATTCAAATCATACAAGTTAGAGTCCAAAACAAGGGCAAAAGTGTTTGGAAAAGTAGATACGACGGAGACGTATCACACCACAGCGTAATGGTGTGTCCGAACGTTGTAACCGTACTTTCTTGGATATGGTGCGATCTATGATGTCTCTTACCGATTTACCACTATCGTTTTGGGGTTATGCATTAGAGGCAGCTGCAATCACATTAAATAGGGCACCATCTAAATCCTTTGAGGCGACACCGTATGAACTGTGGTTTGGTAAGAAACCTAAGTTGTCGTTTCTTAAAGTTTGGGGCTGCGATGCTTATGTGAAAAAGCTTCAACCTGATAAGCTCCAACCCAAATCAGGGAAATGTGTCTTCATAGGATAGCCAAAGCCCAAAGGAGATTGTTGCGTACACCTTCTATCACAGATCCGAAGGCAAGATATTCGTTGCTAAGAATGGATCCTTTCTAGAGAAGGAGTTTCTCTCGAAAGAAGTGAGTGGGAGGAAAGTAGAACTTGATGAGGTAATTGTACCTGCTCCCGAATTGGAAAGTAGTTCATCACAAAAATCAGTTCCAGTGATTCCTACACCAATTAGTGAGGAAGCTAATGATGATGATCATGAAACTTTAGATCAAGTTACTACGGAACCTCGTAGGTCAACCAGAATATGGTCCGCACTAGAGTCGTACGGTAATCCTGTTCGGGAAGTCATGTTACTTGACCATGACGAACCTACGAACTATGAGGAAGCGATGATGAGTCCAGATTCCACGAAATGGCTTGAGGCCATAAAATCTGAGATGGGATCCATGTATGAGAACAAAGTATGGACTTTGGTTGACTTGCCCGATGATCGGCAAGCCATTGAGAATAAATCGATCTTCAAGAGGAAGATGAACGCTGATAATAGTGTTACTATCTACAAAGCTCAAATTGTCACGAAAAGTTTTCGACAAGTTCAAGGTGTTGACTACGATGAGATTTTCTCACTCGTAGCGATGCTTAAGTATGTCCGAATCATGTTAGCAATTGCCACATTTTATGAAATCTGGCAAATGGATGTCAAAACTGCATTCCTTAATGGATTTATTAAAGAAGAGTTGTATATAGTACAACAAGAAGGTTTTGTCAATCTTAAAGGTGCTAACAAAGTGTGCAAGCTCCAGCGATCCATCTATGGACTGGTGCAAGCATCTCGGAGTTGGAATATACGCTTTGATGAGTTGATCAAAGCATATAGTTTTATAGAGACTTGCGGTGAAACCTGTATTTACAAGAAAGTGAGTGGGAGCACTACAACATTTCTATAAGTATATGTGAATGACATATTGTTGATGGAAATAATGTAGAATTTTTTGGAAAGCATAAAGGAGTGTTTGAAAAGAGTTTTTCAAAGAAAGACCTCGGTGAAGCTGCTTACATATTGAGCATCAAGATCTATAGAGATAGATCAAGACGATTGATAGATTTTTTCAATGAGTACATACCTTGACAAGTTTTTGAAGTAGTTCAAAATGGAACAGTCAAAGAAGGAGTTCTTGCCTGTGTTGCGAGGTGTGAAGTTGAGTAAAGACTAAAAACCCGACCACGGCAGAAAATAGAAAGAGAATGAAAAGTCATTCCCTATGCCTCAGACATAGGTTCTATAAAGTATGCTATGCTGTGTACCAGACCTATTGTGTACCTCACCATGAGTTTGGCAAGAGGGTACAATAGTGATCCAGGAGTGGATCACTGGACAATGGTCAAAATTATCCTTAGTGGAACAAGGAAATGTTTCTTAGTTATGGAGGTGACAAAGATTTCATCGTAAAGAGTTACGTCGATGCAAGCTTTGACACCTATCTGGATGACTCTAAGTCTCGATCTAGATACATATTGAAAGTGGGAGCAATTAGCTAGAGTAGCTCCATGCAGAGTATTGTAGACATAGAAATTTGCAAAATATATACATATCTGAATGTTGCAGACCCATAGACTAAAATTTCTCTCACAGACAAAACATGATCATACCTTATTACTCTTGGGTGTTAATCACATAGCGATGTGAACTAGATTATTGACTCTAGTAAACCTTTTGAGTCTTGGTCACATGGCAATGTGAACTATGGGTGTTAATCACATAAAGATGTGAATTATTGGTGTTAAATCACATGGCGATATGAACTAGATTATTGACTCTAGTGCAAGTGGGAGACTGAAAGAAATATGCCCTAGAGGCAATAATAAAGTTGTTATTTATATTTCCTTATATCATGATAAATGTTTATTATTCATGCTAGAATTGTATTAACCAGAAACTTGATACATGTGTGAATACATAGACAAAACAAAGTGTCCCTAGTACGTCTCTACTAGACTAGCTCGTTAATCAAAGATGGTTAAGTTTCCTGACCATAGACATGTTTTGTCATTTGATGAACAGGATCACATCATTAGAGAATGATGTGATGGACAAGACCCATCCGTTAGCTTAGCATAATGATCGTTTAGTTTTATTGCTATTGCTTTCATCATGACTTATACATGTTCCTCTGACTATGAGATTATGCAACTCCCGAATACCGGAGGAACACTTAGTGTGCTATCAAACGTCACAACGTAACTGGGTGATTATAAATATGCTCTACAGGTGTCTCCGATGGTGTTTGTTGAGTTGGCATAGATCGAGATTAGGATTTTGTCACTCCATGTATCGGAGAGGTATCTCTGGGCCCTCTCGGTAATGCTCATCACTATAAGCCTTGCAAGCAATGTGACTAATGAGTTAGTTGCGAGATGATGCATTACGGAATGAGTAAAGAGACTTGCCAGTAATGAGATTGAACTAGGTATGATGATACCGACGATCGAATCTTGGGCAAGTAACATACCGATGACAAAGGGAACAACATATGTTGTTATGCGGTTTGACCAATAAAGATCTTCGTAGAATATGTAAGAGCCAATATGAGCATCCAGGTTCGGCTATTGGTTATTGACTGGATATGTGTCGCGGTCATGCCTACATAGTTCTCGAACCTGTAGGGTCCGCACGCTTAACGTTTGATGACGATTTGTATTATGAGTTATGTGATTTGACGACCGAAGCTTTTTGGGAGTCCCGGATGAGATCACGGACATGACGGGGAGTCTCAAAATGATCGAGAGGTAAAGATTCATATATTGAAAGGTTGCATTTGGACATCAGAATGGTCTCGAGTGGCTTGGGCATTTTTCCGGAGTACCTGGAGGTTACCGGAAACCCCCGGGAGAAGTTATGGGCCTTATGGGCCATAAGAGGGAAGCACACCAACCCACAAGGCGCTGGTGCGCCCCCCCTTGGGCAGGAGGCCGATTAGGACTATGAGAAGGGGGCGCCCCCCTTTCCTTCTCCTTCTCCCTTCCCTCTTCCTACTTCGTGTGGGAGGTGGAATACTATTAGGACTAGGGAGTCCTAGTAGGACTCCACACCTTGGCGCGCCCCCCTATGGCCGACTGCCTCTCCCTCTCCCTCCTTTATATACGGAGGCAGGGGCACCCCAAAGACACATAAGTTGATCTTTTAGCCGTGTGCGGTGCCCCCCTCCACAATTACAGACCTCGGTCATATTGTCGTAGTGCTTAGGCGAAGCCCTGCGCTGGTAACTTCATCATCACCGTCACCACGCTGTCGTGCTAACGAAACTCTCCCTCGGCCTCAATTGGATCAAGAGTTCGAGGGACGTCACCGAGCTGAATGTGTGCTGATCGCGGAGGTGCCGTGCATTCGGTACTTGGATCGGTTGGATCGCGAAGACGTTCGACTACATCAACCGCGTTACTAAACGCTTCCGCTTTCGGTCTACGAGGGTATGTGGACACACTCTCCCCACTCGTTGCTATGCTTCTCCTAGATAGATCTTGCGTGATCATAGGTAAATTTTTAGAAATACTACGTTCCCCAACACTATTTCACTCATTTCAAACCATAGATACTTTCTAAATCATTGATTTCACTAAATTCAAAACACTAATTCCAGTCAACTAAAAATCACTTATTTTAGAGAAGTGGTTTCACTAATTTCACAAGATTCAAGAAAAAGTTTTCACTCATTTAGCAAAACTTATCCATTCAATTCAAATAACTCTTTTCACTCATTTCAAAATACTTATTTCACTCATTTTAGATAGGAAATTTCACTCATTTTTTTAAAAAAGACCTAGTCTTCTGAAAAAAAAATCTATTTCACTTATTTTGGAAAACTTATTTTGCTCATTAAAAACACAAAGTTCACTCATTTTTTAAAAACCAGGAGTGTGAGATATATTCGAAACACTTATTTCACTCATTTTTTTTAAAAAAAATCACTCGTTATTAGAAAGACCAGTTTCACTCGTTCAAAATGATATATTTCACTCATTTTGGAAACTAGATTTTATTATTTTTTGAATCATTTATTTCACTTAAAGTAAACACTGAATTCATTCAACTCACAAAATAGTTTCAATTATGTCAAAGAAGTGTTTCACTTATTTCACGCAATTAAAAAAGTTTCCAACCATTTCAAAAAACTGATCTTAGTCATTTCAAAAAACTAATTTAACTTAATTTAAAAAATTACTTGTTTCAAAGAAAAAAATGATTTCACTCAATTTACATTTTAGGTAGCAGATTTCACAAATTTAAAAGGAGTGATTTCACTAATTTCACAAGATTCAAGAAAAGGGTTTCACTCATTTCACAAAAATGATTCCTGTCAATTCAAAAAACTCATTTCACTCATTTAAAAAAGGCCACACTTCTAAAAAAATATCATTTCACTCATTTTGAAAACATTATTTGCTCATTTTATAGAAAAAATAGAGTTCACTCATTTCTTAAAAGCCGAGACTGTGAAATACATTAAATATTGTGGTTTCACCCATTTCACAGGAATTGTTTCACTCAGTTCAAAAAAGAAATTCACTCATTATGAGAAATGCCAATTTCAGTCTTGTAAAACAACATATTTCACTCATTTCAAAAAATAGATTTCATAATTTTTCCGAATCCCTGATTTCACTTAATTCAAAGCACCTATTTCACTCAACTCAAACAATAATTTCAATTTTTTCAAAGAAGTGGTTTAACTTATTTCACACAATTAAAAAAATCATTCATTTCAAAAAATCCGATCTCAGACATTTCAAAAAATGGATTTAACTGAATTTGAAAAATCAATCATTTTAAAGAAAACCAATTTCGCTCATTTTACATGTTAGGTAGCAGATTTCAACCATTTCAAAAAATTGATTTCACTCATATGAAAATATTAAATCTCCTGAAATGAAAACTAATTCCACCAAAAAAAACTTTCTCTCATTTTCGAAAATTAGGTTCCGCTCATCTCAAAAGAATAATTTCACTAAACTCAAAAACACTTTTCACTCATTGGTCTTGTTCCTGGCAGTTTCGCACACTGAAATAGACTGAGTGAAACAAGTGGATTGAAACATTGAAGTTTAAACATGTTTGAAATATATCCAAGATTGATCTTGTTTTAAAGGTCTTGCACCATGAGTTGAAATAAATATTCTTAAAAAAATGAGATTATGATTAATAAGATATTCATAATTTAATTAGGTTAACATGAAATAAAGTCCATTTTATTTGTGTGTATGTGTGTGTGTGTGAGAGAGAGAGAGAGAGGAGAGATGCTGCATGCGTACTACGTCATCCCAGTTGCAGGCACGAAGACATACTGATTGTCATCGACAAGGTCAAACTGGCTTCGGTAGGGGAGCGACGACACGGCACATCGGCGGCTCTTTCTAGTGGCAATAGTGGTCGTTCCATAATATTGAAATCTAGATGTAATTTTTATTATGTTTGAGATGTTATGTACTTCCAATGAACTTTTATAAAAGATCTTATTGTTTTCGCAAAAAAGAATGATACTTTGTGACATATATCAAAGGGAGCATCTATTTAATAGGCACCTCATTTTTTGAAACAATAACTTTTCTCTTATCCGGCCCAACAATCCAACATGTGTGTGTTGTTCTTCTTCCACATCTCGTTCTCGTGCAACGATTCCTCCTCCATCAAGCCCTACCGAGCCGTCATGATGGGCATCACTCCGGCCATCTCTCTAAGCCCCCTCCCCTACCTTGACCTGTAGAAACTCCGTCAACCCTTGCGCGAGCCCTGGGATCCGGCGAGGTCCTGGTAAGACCTTGGGGCACCTGACGCTCGTCACTATCGCTCATTATGCCGTCCCTATCTTCGGCCTCGGGCCAAGCAAAAATTGACTGACGCTAAAATATTTTTGGGTTTGTCTAGGGTAGGGCACATCTAGATATGCCCTAGTTGTTGCACATCTAAGTGACTCAATCAAGTATAAGAATGAAGAGAGAGAAAAAAAAGAAAATATCACACGAATCTCCATGTAAAATTAATGACTTAGGACTTAGATGTGCTTTGCACATCTAAATGTGATTTAGCAAAACTGAATAGCAAACGTGTTAAATCAAAATACATGCCAACTCAAAAAGGAAATTCAAAATACATGTAATATTAGTGTCATGAACTTTTCAATATATATAATTAATATTTTTACAATATATGTCTAAAGAAACTTTCAAATACCTTTTCCCCCAAACTTCTTCCTCCTCGGCCCCCGCCTTATCCTCGGCCGCGATTGCGTTGGCATCGTCCTTCTTCCCGGGCCATTCGAACTCCCCGCCGCACCAACTCAGCAATGCCGATGCAGTTCCTCTCGCTGCCCACCGCCCCCGCCGCCTCCCCGGCGCCCCACCTCCTCCCACCCAAGCCCTTCTTCCTCAAGCCCCTCTCCTCCTCCTCCTCCGCCGCCGCCTCCTTCCGCCGCCCCTTCCAGCCCCCGCCACCGCCCCCCAAACCCTCCCCTCCGCCCCCGCCCCCACCGACTCCTCCCCCTCTCCCCAACCCGCTCTCCTCCAAGCTATGGCTCTCCAGCAAGCTCTCCCCGCCCCCGCCTCCCCCTCCCCCACCCCCAACGCGGCAACACCACCCTCCCCCGCCTCCGCCAGTGGAGCCGGAGCCCGAGGAAGAGGAGGATGTGGAGGACGCGGAGGGGGATTTCCGGCAGAAGGGGAAGGTGTTCGTCGGGAACCTGCCGCCGCGGGCTCGGAAGGCGGAGGTGGCCGACTTCTTCCGCCAGTTCGGGCCGCTCCACAAGGTGGAGCTCGTGCGCGCCCACGACGACCCGGAGCGCAACGCCGGCTTCTGCTTCCTCTACTACGCCGACGCCGAGGGCCAGGGCGCCGACGCCGCCGCGGAGCGCGCGGCGGAGGTCGACGGGGTGGACTTCCGGGGCAGGTCGCTCACGGTGCGGCTCGACGACGGGAGGAAGGGGCGGGCCAGGGCGGAGGACCGGGCGCGCTGGGTGGACCACGGCCAAGGGAAGGAGGCGCCGTCGCCGTGGCACCACGGCAGGGACGAGGCCTGCCGCGAGTTCCGCAGGGTGGTGGAGTCGCGGCCCGAGGACTGGCAGGCCGTCGTCTCCGCCTTCGAGAGGATCCCCAAGGTGGGCGGCTCCTCTCCTCGTACCACCTCGCCCTTGTTATCTGCCACTCCTAGTTGCAGTGCTCCTCCACTTATATAACATGCCAATTGCATATATCATCTTAACATGTGGTAATACTGATATGGTACTGAATAGTTCCTCTAGGATGCGAATTGCACACTGAATAGTTCCTCTAGGATGCGAATTGCACGATAACGCGAGGATGGTCTAGTTGTCCATTCAATGGCAGATGATCTGTGATTGCACACACTGAAAATTCACCTTCTGTAAATCCTCATTTGCCTAATGTAGTTGCTGCACAGCTTGCCTCTGTAATTTCAATCTGCTGTTTACTTTGACGTCACCTGCAATTTCAATCAAAGTTCAAGTTCCCAAATATTTGGCCAGTTGACTGTTGAAAAATTAGCTGCTCAACAAGGTGTTCTTCATTTACACGAACAATTATTGTACTCATTCTGCATTTTCTGTATATTTTGTAAGCTGTAACCATGTGCAGGAATAGATATTATATGAGTTGATTAAGAGTTAGCGACCCTATATTTTTGTGTGTGCAAGCGACTGTGTTTCAACTCATATCGTTCCTTTCTTATTCGAAAGCCTGGATATTGATATTTATGCACCCAAGACCTCCTATGGAAGTTGCACAGCAATTTACTTGATACGCAGGGCCGAAAAAGTAAAATAATGTTGGTTTAGTTGATGCTTGCTGCTTTTTTTATTGCGCAGAAGATAGAATCGCCTGAGTCTCATTGTGATTGAATTCTTTTGATATGATCCATTTATATTCGTTGTTTTGATTGTTTCAGCCATCAAGGAGAGAATTTGGTCTGATGATTGTGTATTATGCCAAGCGGGGTGATAAGCATCATGCTCGTGCAACCTTTGAGAACATGAGAGCAAGAGGAATAGAACCCAATGCCTTTGTCTTCACAAGGTAGGCGCATTTTAGCTGTTACTTACATTTTTTAGGCCGTTTCTTTCCCGTGATAGACAGACTAATGTAGGATAAAATAAAAGCCAGAGGTCTTGTGCAAACAACTTTATGAAATAGACAAACTGCAAAACTTATTACATGTAAATTGACTGATTGAGCATGAACATGTTTCTGCATGGTACCAGAATGAAAGGTGACTGAGGAAATATTAGTAGTGAACCGACCCAGAAACAGAATAGGCTGCCACCTTAATGCCAGTTTGCCAATGTGAAATAAAGATGTTTATCGATGCAGATAGTGAGATACAAAGGCAGGTGGTTCTCAAGGTCACATCTAGAAAAAAATTGCTTTGCATAGATAGTGTGCTCCCGTCATAATTCTCTTTAAACATAAAATAGCAATCCTTGAATAATGTGTTGTAGTCACATTGCTATTATACTTCTACATTTGCGGTGTTGCTAGATATAATCTTCATGGTTGCTTCACTTTGCTGGCTTCTCCCCTGCATTAAATTTTATTCATTTCATGCAGCCTTGTTCACGCTTATGCAGTTGCTAGAGATATGCGTGGAGCGCTGTCATGTGTTGAAGAAATGAAAGCTGAGGGCATTGAGCTGACAATTGTTACTTACAGTATCCTTATTTCAGGATTCGGCAAAATCAATGATGCTCAGTGAGTAGCCAACCCCCTACCCTCTCCTCCCTCAAGCAATGGAGCCATGCTCTATGTGCTCCTTATGTCCTTCATTCAGAACTTCTGATATTTATAACAATACTTTTGCATTTGACAGATTCAGACATTTTCTTTATGTACCATGTCACTTGACTTCTCATGTCTCTATTTCTCAGCCCAAGACGGCTTCTTGCTAATATCTTTTCTCTTGTTTCGGAAGATCTGCAGACAACTTGTTCAAAGAGGCTAAGACCAACCTAGGGGATCTCAATGGGATCATATATAGCAACATCATACATGCCCACTGGTTAGTGTTACCAGATTCATCAGGCCCTTCAAAATTCAAATGGAGATAACTATTATATGGGAAATGATTATGATGCTAATATGTTACCTATTTGGCGATGTAGTAATATCAGCTTGTAGCTCATATAGTATTGATCTAGCACTCAAGTATATGTACTTTCTGCAGCCAGTCTGGCAATATGGATAGAGCTGAAGAGCTGGTCCGTGAAATGGAAGAGGATGGGATAGACGCTCCCATAGATGCATATCACAGTATGATGCATGGATATACTATCATTCAAGATGAAAAGAAATGTCTAATTGTGTTTGAAAGGCTGAAGGTATAGTCTATAGTGGGAAATGACATCTCATGGCTAATTGAGCTGGCTGGCATTCTTACATTATTGTTTTCTCCTTCCTGAACCTACAATACATTTTGAAGCTCTTGGGTTTGGGGTGGATTAAGTATTGTGTGTCACATCCTTTTTGATCTGGTTATTTACTTTTCATTTTGCAGGAATGTTGCTTTACACCATCAATAATTTCTTATGGATGCCTTATTAATTTGTATGTCAAGGTAAAATTCTAGCTTATACCTTTCCAGTTTTTTCATTGCCTGCGTGGGTCGCTGCCTGGCTGCCTTGCGGAATAGCCTTTTACTTCCCCGCAAAAAAAGCCTTTTACTATCTTTTTCCCTTTGTGTTAAATGTGTAAAACTAGCTGATTTAGGGTTTTCTCTTTTGCTTTCTATTGCTCTTTGTTCTTTATACTAGTGTCTGGCAGCTTTAATGGAAGAAAGATTTCTTATATAAGATATTTGAAGTGCAACTGTTGTTCAGATACTGTGCAAGTGATGCTATCTGAGGATTGTCCCAGGCTGGGGCCGTAAAGTTGATAAAGCTATTACGTGCTTGATAGTTATTGATGAACTTATCTGCTTCATAATGTCTTATACATCCAGTACTCTCTAGCATGTTCACAAATCATAGTTTCAACTTCCAAGTAGGTAAATGAAACAAAAATAAAAAGAAAACAAATATCTAGCCCTACAGTATAGACCAACAATATATGAGCATCATTTTTGTGCATGTTGCATTGCACTCTATGATGACAGTCGCTGATGCCACTTTTTGGTGTGTTTTCTTACAGATTGGTAAGGTCGCTAAAGCTATAGCTATTAGCAAAGAAATGGAGTCATATGGAATCAAGCATAACAACAAAACTTACTCTATGCTGATAAGTGGATTTATCCATTTACACGACTTCACAAATGCTTTCCACATATTTGAGGAAATGCTAAAATCTGGTCTTCAGCCTGATCGTGCCATATACAATTTGCTGATAGAAGCATTTTGTAAGATGGGAAATATGGATCGAGCTATTCGCATTCTGGAAAAAATGCAGAAGGAACGAATGCAACCATCAAATAGGGCATTTAGGCCAATCATAGAGGGGTTTGCGGTTGCTGGAGATATGAAAAGGGCTCTGGATATTCTTGATCTGATGCGACGAAGTGGTTGTGCTCCCACTATAATGACCTACAATGCTCTTATTCATGGGCTAATTAGAAAGAACCAGGTATTTTTCAAATACGTCGTGGCTCTTCAAACTTAAACCATGCACTGTTATCATTTCCTTTATTTGTCTTTGTAGGTTGAAAGGGCCGTTTCTGTGCTTAACAAGATGTATATTGCTGGTATTACGCCAAATGAACATACATACACAATCATTATGAGAGGTTATGCTGCTACTGGGGATATCGCAAAGGCATTTGAATATTTCACGAAGATCAAAGAGGGTGGTCTAAAACTTGATGTCTACATTTACGAGACGCTGCTAAGGGCCTGTTGCAAATCAGGGAGAATGCAGAGTGCTTTAGCAGTCACCCGTGAGATGAGCTCTCAGAAGATATCAAGGAATACATTTGTATATAACATTCTGATTGATGGGTAGGTACTCTATATAAGCCCTTAATTTGACCAATATCCGTTAACCTTGTTCTCCTACAGTTCTGCTGGGTTATTATTTGTGGGCTGTCTCAGTAACTCAGGTACACCTGTATTCATTTCATGACTAGTGGAGCTTGTAGAACTAGTAAGCCAAGTTCTAATTCAGAGAGATGAAGAAACTATCATGATAGGTCTTTATTGAATTAGTTCTACAGTATTTTGCAAGGGCATACTGCAGAATAATTTATGGTCTGTTTCACAAAGTATTTTAGGCAATTCCTTTTGCTTGTCTATAATCATTGATCTTTTTCTCTAGGTGGGCTCGGAGGGGAGATGTTTGGGAGGCAGCAGACTTGATGAAGCAAATGAAAGAAGATGGAGTCCCACCGAACATTCATACATATACCTCCTACATAAATGCATGCTGCAAAGCAGGAGACATGCAGGTACAATTTTTTTGCATTATTTAATTTGTAGCCTATTGTTACTGGATGCTGGAGATAGACCGACAAGGATAGTACAATTCCTTGTGACAATCATGACTACATATTTTCTAGTACAATGAGCTTTATCCTGCATGGCTTCATCTCATTAGAATTAGAAATTTGCGAATGGAGAAATATTTCTCTTGGGCATTTCATTGCACACTATCCATTGATATATCTTAATTAAATGATTTATTTGTAGAGGGCACAAACGGTGATAGAAGAAATGGCAGATGTCGGACTGAAACCTAATCTCAAGACATATACTACCTTGATTAAAGGTTGGGCAAGGGCGTCACTTCCAGACAGAGCATTGAAATGTTTTGAAGAGATGAAGCTGGCGGGGCTGAAGCCTGATGAGGCCGCTTATCATTGCTTGGTAACTTCACTTCTCTCCAGGGCAACTGTGATGGAGGGAAGCACCTACACAGGAATCTTGAGTGTTTGTAGAGAAATGTTTGAGAATGATTTGACTGTTGATATGCGCACTGCTGTTCACTGGTCAAGATGGCTTCACAAGATTGAGATGACGGGTGGCGCACTAACTGAAGCACTTCAGAGAATATTTCCTCCTGATTGGAATTCATTAGAAGTTCTAGGAGAGGTTTCTGATTCTGTAAGCACTGGGGACTCAGATTATTCCAGTGATTCTGATTTTAGCGATGGTGACGAGAATCAAGAAGCTGATGACAGCTGACAATCTGTAAACAACTTTCGACGGTATGCACTCCCAAGCTGCTTTTGCGTGAGCTGTGCCAGAGTTTACCTAACAAGGTATGTGTATGCTTGTGGGAAATATACCACTACCTTCTGTGGATGCTAATAAATACACAAACATTATGTTTATATTTCTATCATTAATTGTCTGTCCAAAATTTTATCTAGAATGATTTAATAGGAAAAGGAAGTTTGCAATGATCTTTAGTAATGATAATTATTATAGTTTCTGAAAGCAGTGTTCCAGAGAAACTAATATTCTTTTGTCTGAAACGACAGCATCGTTAACAAACCCTGTTCTTGAATTACAGGTCGGCAGTTTGTGGACGACCCAAAAGTTGGGTTTGGAATCTTACAGTGCAGTAAGCATGGGCTGTCTGTCTTCTGCTGTATTTTTTCAAGAGCTGCCGACAGTCAGCAACAGTTCTACTGGCGCTAAGGACTCAGTCTGTCATTGCAAGTTAGCAGCAGACCAAGCTTGCTCAGTTATGTGTGTTCCTGTACAGAACAGTGACTGCCGTAGGTAAATATTCGTGAGGTATGGGCAAGTTTGTTTTTGTTATGCTATCCTTGACTAGAGTCCAACTTGTTTATACTCGTAAATGAAGTTTAAAGCCAGACATTTGCATAATTTTTTTAGCGTATTAGTCACCCACAACCAATTTTTAGCTTGCTTTTGATTTGCTATGGGAAAATCTGGGTGCTCACTTCACAGCATTCAAATGTTAGGAATCGGACGCAAGGAGCTCATATATCTATGTTTCTCTGTAGGACTTTTAGGCCTATGGCTGAGTAGTGAGTACCACTGCTTTGACGGGCATTTAGTAAAGCATTTCATAGCACATGACTCCTAACTGGTGTAAGGCAGTACATTATTTGTACTACCCCCGTCTCGGTGAATAAGTCATTCGCGAAATTCTAGGTCGACGATTTAACTATCTAAATATGTATCATATGTGACAAAAAATATATATTTAGAAACTACATCCGTGTAGAAATCTACTGATATACTTTTTATGACATATAACACATATTTGATTTCTCAAATCGATGACCTAGAACTACGCGAATGACTTATTCACCTAGACAGAGGTAGTACAATTGTTCTGTAATCTCAGCACTTGACAAGCCGTGGGCAGCTTATTAGCTGAATACCACACAAAGCAACTGTGGTGTAGTACTGGCTGTACGCCTATAAAATGCGAGATAATCTGAATACTGATAATATGTCGCGGAATGAAGCTTCTCATTGCCTCCATGAGGAGATATTAATTTTATTGTTTTGATAAATAGGAGCATAGATTGTTGTCTCGTCGGTGTCTTAGAGTAGTATACATTATTGTGGTTTTGGGCAGATTCAATGGAGGAATTCCCCTCTTAGAGTTTGAAGTACAGGTCCAAGTCCAATCAAGTGCTAGATGATGGCTGCTCTCTCATTAAAGATTTGGCATCTTCCAGTACAGCAGCTTCAATAAAACGAGCCTTAACTTGGCACAGCCCGGCTCAGCATCACTTGGAAATGCACGCCCCTGAGTCCAAGCTGGGCTGAACTGAATGCCTGCACAAGCCGGCATTAATACGGTTCTTATGAGCCCAGTTTCTTGAGATTGGCGTGTGTCTGTAAACTCGTAGCTGGCTGGTAGGAGTAGTCCATCTTTCTTCATTGATTCAAGCAAGAGTGGTCTCCATCCCACCCCCCATTCAAGTCCTGCCCACAATATAACACAGTGCTCCATTTATGCCACGTGAATAGTAAAATCAGAAAGAAAAAAAAAACTAGAATATTAATAAAAAAAATTCTAAAATTTTGGGGTATCAAACTTGATCGACCATTCTACTCATGTGTGAAGTTTTGTGAAGTAATGATACCCGTGGTATCCTTATTGAAGAAAATACAATCAGGGCCTTACCATTCATCAAACTGTGTTTCTTAGTATATAGCTTTGAGTTTGTCAGTTTTGCCCAGAATACGACGGATGTCATATCTTCATGAAACTTCATATGCGAGTATACGGTAGACTATGTATGTTACAAAAGAAATATCATTATTTTATTTTTCCTAGTATTTTTTTTCTTTCGAATTTACTGTTCTATCGGGTGCGCGTGGAACCATGTTCCAAAAATTCCTGTCCTCCATTTAAGCCCGTTATTTAAGCTTGCCTATTTAAGCTGCATTCATCTCCATTCATGCGCACCATAAATTCCGGCTAGGAAACCTTAATGTGGCTGCAGTATTTTGTATTCAGTGTGCCACTTAATGTTCTTTGAATGATAAGGATGTACCGGAGTACTGTACAGAATATTTTTAGACCACCAATACTGCTAAGAATTTCTTTCTCCTTGCACATTTTTCTGAATATTTTTTCTTTTGGCATTGCAGCCTCTTCCTTGTGAGACAGTTAAGGTGGCAAAGGCTTGAGGCTGTGTCTAGTTTCGTGAAGTTGTTAGATGTTGCCCTATCCTAATGAGCGGAAGATGGAAGGGCCTGGAAATATGTTTGTTCATATAGGGCCAGTAACTGGAAATGGCACCACAGGTGGGCAACAATCAAAATCTCCCTTCTTGTTTTAATTTCCTTTGGAAATAGACTTTTGGAATCTCTACTTGGATTGTAACTGCGATCCAGAAGGTAGCCACAGTGGCGGCAGTGCTGTACAAAGACTTGTCTGCTATAGTGATATATTTGAACAGATAAAATATATATCTGTTTCCTCTGTTCTGATGAATTTGAAAGTTCAGATAGAGCGTGCGAATCGTTAGTTGGCTCTTACTTTGGCATGACTCAGCTGTTGTATAACTAAATCTATTTTGAGTGATTCCGAGAGCACAAGCCAGTAAATATCATTTACTCCCTCCGTCCCATAATGTAAGAGCATTTTTGACACCGTTACGCTCTTATGAGGGAGTAGTTATCTCTAGTTCTGTTCTGTGGCCAACTACTCCTGCAGTGACACTAATTATGACCACCTCTGTTGTGAAGTGTCAACTGTATATCTTTGCGGGTATTTTTGGTTCTTCACCCTTAATTTTAGTGAAGGGAAACACATAGCGGTACATGTATCTCTAGTTCAATTTCGTTTTCAGTGCTCTGTTTTATTTCCGCATTTCCATTTTATCCACTTGTTTGGAGAAGAAAAGAAAAAGAGCAAGGAGAAGTACACGTATTTGAACCAAAGTCGAGCGGGACAGGGAAGGACGCAAACATTCAAGCCGTTCGCTGTTGATGCATTCAAGTGACCCCCTCTTCTTGATGCACAACAGAAGCACTATATATATACCGCAAGGTGGCACACCATTCTTCCGCAGCACAAGCACGGACGCACGCACTCATCTCCCCTTTCTCCCTGTTAGTGGTCGCCAGTACACAGCACCCACCTACCTAACCTAGATAGATAGATAGGCAGGAGCTGATATCCATGGCCAGCATGGCACCGTCGCCGGCGAGCTCCTGCGTGTCCTCCGACGAGGAGGAGGCCGCGGCGGCCAAGGCGATGGTGGTGGCGGGGTGCCCGCGGTGCCTCATGTACGTGATGCTCTCGTCGGAGCCGCCTCGGTGCCCTCGCTGCAACAGCCCCGTGCTCCTGCAATTCCTCCACGGCGCCGACGCCAACACCGCCAACGCCAACGCCGACGCCAACACCAACATGCACGGCGGCAAGAGCTAGCCTGCCTGCTTGCTACTCCTTTCTTACCCACTGTAGCCGTGATGATCTGCATGGGATTTTCAGGTCGTAGTCAGGAAGTAGCTAGCTTTCGAATCGACTTGCAGCATCGTTGACCAACCAAATCTAGAATTTGAGCGGACTGCGAGAAAGAGCGTTTGCAATGTGGCTTGTGACCAATCACCGTGTGGCTGGATGATTGGATTGCACGACTATTTCTGCTTTGTTTTGATTCTAGTATTGAAGATGGGTTCGTGACCGATCAACCTCCAGCTAATTATATAGCACAGCAGTATAGCCAGCCCGGATGCTGACTGGGAATGATCAAAGTCAGGATGCCTTATTATGAGGGATGGACGACAGAAGTCGGGATCGATCGATAATCCGTGACGGTTTTAATGAGGGATCACCAAGTAGTAGTACTAGCAGATGGAATGAATACGAGTTACAATTGAATCGGGATCGGTGGTTGACAAGAGGTGTTTGTTAACACCATCTAAACGCATGAACTAACCCATAATGTGTTGTTACTTGAACAAACAACATACTTATGATAATAATAACATCTACTATGTAATTAAGCATCCGCGGATACATGAAAGTAATTAAGATAACATCCAACCATAGCAATAAATCTAGAGTTGCAACACCCCTCATGCAACAGTTCATAAACTTATAGTATACACTATACAGGAGAACCGTAGGAGATGCAGGATAACATCTAACCATAGCAATAAAACATGGTTATTTTCCTACTGCTGCCTTCAAAAAAGTTAAGGTTGTGTCATGGAAGAAGAAAGAGTTTGAAGATTTCCTCGTTTCTTTTAGACTTTATTTTGTAATAGATTCATACGAATACGATGGTATCAAGTGTACGACACGCACAGATTTAAATGAGTCATAGGGTTTCAATAGGGTTAAACTTGACTTAATTATTTCTTAATGCCCATCATGCCTTTAATTATAAAGGGGTACAAGCCGGTCTCAACCGTTGATGTGTTTAGGGGGTGTGGTAAAGCAGAAGTGTTATCGTTGTATGTCGTTAGCAGACACACAAGGCAAATGTAAATGCAAAACGAACATGGTCACTTCCACATAGTTCACGAGAAACATCCTTCAAATAGTTCACATAAATCCTTGGTTGCATTTGTTTTCTGTCCCTTTGTGGATCATTCATAAAAATATGTTGTTCGTAAGGTGCTTCGCTTCTTGGCTGCAATTGGTCTTTGCGCCAATGACGTGACTACACAGAAGTGCATGGCGCATGCCTTTGTGTATGAATGGACCGTATCTGAATTCCAGGAATTCATTCGTCATATTGTTTCATGTAACAAGCTTACCTTCTTTGTTGTAGCTAGCCTCGCCTCAAACGGCTAGTGGGTCACTGATAAGTTTGAGTAAAAACATTCTAACTTGGTACCAAATGTTTGATATTGTTACCACAAGCTTGCCTCACGTCTGCATTGTTACTAATTGCGGGTCATCACTTATCAGATATTTTTTCATGTAGCATACTTACCACAAACATTCTTATTAGTAATGTTGAGGCGAGGCGAGCTTGTTTCATTACGCAGCGAGTTATTAACAAGTTTGAGTAAAAACATTCTTCAAATAGTCATTGATCAAACGCAATGCAAACGTCGGGCTTCCTTTTGCTTGTGTTCTAATAAGTGGGGTGTGCGTGTTTTGCCAAGTTTGCCCGGATTTTGATCGTTGCGGCTGCCGTGTGGTGTATTCTCCAAGCTATTCCACTTTGACCGGTGTGGCGGGCCAAATGGCGTGTTTTGGCTTTTCAACTGGCTTTTCACTGCTGTGATTGGCCGGATGGCGTGTTTTGCCATCTCTCCTAGCTTTCATCCCCTGCGGCATGGCCGGATGCCGTGTTTTCTCACCTCTCCCAGCTTTTTATCACTGCTCATGTGATTCTGGGAGGGGATCAATTTTCAGTTTCGATGCTTTAGCTCATTTGGCTTGGAGGGTGTGGTTGGGTTTTCTATCATCCTGGCTGGAGTATGAAAAAAAAACTTAGAATCGATTTGGTTTTTCAATCAAACGGCTTATGTATCACCAAAGAAATAGATAGGCAACGATCATCGTCGTTTGTCATTACTAAGTACAAGGCAAATATAAAATGGAATACAAACATAATCACTTGTAGATAATTCATGAAAAACGTCCTTCAAATAGTTCATGTAAGTCCCCACTTGTCTTTTTCTGCATGTTCATAAGTTGCTTCGTTTCTTGGCTCCAGTTGAGCTTTGCGCCAATGACACAATGGTCATCTGGTGAACATAAAGAGAAGAAGCATAAATGGACGTTGACACGCTCCGTCCCACGTCTCATCGACTATATTATGTTCCAAGTGTTGTATAAAAATATGATTAATTTCCTTCCATCCGAATTGGTCCGAGTTTGATTCGTTGAGAACCGTCGATCCAGTCTCCGTCCACGTCTGAGAGCCTCCCCTTGGTCCCTCTGCCCACAAATCCAGCCTCCTACAGATCCGTGCCGTACATTACTTGAACCAAATCGAGGTCTCGATCGCCCGTTCTCGTTTGGGAGCGGTTGTGTGCCGCCTGCGGCGAAACACAAGCTCGCCTCACCTCAGCATTGTTCCTAATGGACCGGCCCAAGTAGCTTCATGAAGGTTAATTCATTTTCCTTCTCTGTTTTCTTACTTGTTTGTTTTTTAATATTTTTCACATTATAAAAATGTTTTAAATTCATATATTTAAAGAACTAAATTACTTAACAAAAACTTAAACTATGAATTTTAGAAATGTTAACACAGTGTAAAAAATTGTTAGAGTAATCTTAGAAAATATTGATAGCATTAAGTTTTTAATGACATTTGAAAATATTCACACATTTCAAAAATGGATGTGATAATTAAAAAATTGGTTATACAATGTAAAAAATGTTTTTGTGATTCACATAAATATTTTGTGCAATTCAAAGAAAATATATGATACATCGCACGTTCCAAAATATGTTTATGACATTTAAATAAATGTTTATACAATGTAGCAAATATTCACATAGTTCAAGAAAATGTTTCATATCATTAAAAAAAATCACATATATTTGAAATTTTTTAACACGTATTTAAAAATGTTCAAAAAACATGTGTTGAAATTTTTTAATCATGTGCTTCAAAATGTTAAACATGAATTCATATGTACAATGTGTATAAAAAAGTAGACATTAAAAGATATATTTTTAAAAGTGTTATGATGTATTCGAACAATGTTTAATGTGCATAGAAATGTTCTTGATGCATGCAAAAATGCACAATGTGTATGAAATAAGTAGGCATGTATTGAAAAAACAAAAAGAAAAAAGGGAAAATAACCGAAAAACAAAAATTCAGTGAAGAAGCACATAAAAGTGAAACCCAACCGAAAACCGTTAAACACCGATACACAAAAAAGGTGTATAAAAACACAGAAGAAGAAAGAAGATAAATACAATGAAAATCATAAAGAAAGCCACAGAAAAAGAAAGATGTGTTTGTGTGTCTACAGGTTGGATCCTTCTTATTTACGATTGTTTTCATCAACGATGATTGATATTCTGGTGTGTTTGTCCTTTGGGTGTTAGCACGACGACTTCCTGAGGGAGGGGGGCCATCCTTTGGCTCGCTTCAGTGCTTGTAGTCGTCGTTAGGTGGTATATGAATCTGAATATATTTTATTTTATTTTTGGTGTTCTTTGTACTATCATGATGTTTGATGAATAAATTGGTATTTTTTTCAAAAAAAGAAAATAGGCTGAAAGGATGGAGAGGAAACAAGGGATTTAGGCCTGTTAAATAACCCGGCTCCACTTGACCAACATGCCAGCCGCCGCAGCGTTGAACAAGGGAACGATGGCACGGCGGTTCGTGAACGTGGCGACGAAGAATCTCGGCGGCGGCGGCTTGTACTCGGTGCGCCGCATCAAGCCCGATGAGCACCTCTTCTACCCATCCACGTCGGAAGCACAAGCGGCGGCGGCTCGACAGGCGCCATGGCTGGAGACCTTGCCGCGGCTCCCCGCGCCCAAGATCAAGCTCCAGGCGTACCGCTCCAAGGACACGCGGCTCGACTTCCTGCCCATCTACGGCGCCGGCGGTGGCAGTGGCGGCACGGAGAGCAGGATGGTCTGCACCGACCGGGCGGGCAGCAGCATCCTCTGCGACGCCGGGATCCGCTCCGTCGAGCCGGTGCCCTCCCTCAACTGGCCCAAAGGCCCCAGCCCCGTCTCCTTCTCCGTCGCCCTCGCCGACGCCGCCGACCCCAGGCGCGCCCGCGCTCTCTACGTGCTCGACAGGTTCCCCGCGAGCCGCAGCCCGTGCAACTTCGAGGCACTCGTCTACGCGTACGGCGAGGTGCCGGGACTTGGCTACGGCGAGAAGTGCTGGCGGTGGCAGTGGCAGCGGCTCCCGCAGCCGCCCTTCGTCAGCGATACCAACTACGAATGCACGGACATCCGGTCCTACGCGCTGCTCGACGGCGGCTCCACCGTCTGCATCTCTGGGGCCGCCGCCGCCGTCGGCACCTACTGCTTCGACACGGCCAGTGGCGAGTGGGACAAGGCCGGCCGCTGGACGCTGCCGTTCCACGGCCGCGCCGAGCACGTCCCCGAGCTCCACAACCTCTGGTTCGGCCTCGCCTGCGGCAACGCTCACCACCGCGTGTGCGCGCTTGACCTTGACGGGGTCCGCCGCGCTCGGCCGAGACTGCTGCACGAGTGGCAAGACCTCGAGCCGCCGGAGGGCTGGCTGCAGGTCAAGCAGTGGCGGTGCCAGGAATCCAATCGTGTGTAGTCAATTGAATGTTGTGTGGTCAGATGTATGTATTTATAAGATTGTTTGGCATGAATTCTACTTGAGGTATGTAGTTTTTGGAAAAAGTTGTGTAGTCAATTGACTACCCAGCTCAAGTGTGGCTTCGCCACTGAGGTCAAGGGCAGTCTACTGTACCTGGGAGGCGGCAGGTTCTGCGTCACCAGAATCTTCGATGTCGGGCACCAAGAGACGCAGATCGCGGCGGTGATCACCGGCGTGGAGGTCGTGCGCGGCGGCGGAGGGCCAACGGAGCTCCAAATGATCAAGCACAAGTCATTTATCAGCAATGAGATCCCGTGTGTCGTCTAAATAAATATAGATGGCATACAGACATACTCACATTAACACAATAACACTACAAATTATATATATGAACCCAAAGCTTTCTGTTTTAGGTGCATATAATAACAGTAATATTGATGAAAAGTGGAACACCAGAAAGTCTGATATCAGTCCGGTGTAACATCACATTGCTGCTTGCCTTTCAGTAAAAACCTTGGCATTCCCATACAAATCAAACGATTTTCTCAAAGAAATTAAAGTTTAGTTCAGTGTTTCAGATTTGTAACTGCATGCTCTCATTTCACTAGATCGAAATATGTCAACATACATTGGTGTTTCTCCGAATTAAGCTTCCCAAACGGAGTGGTTGGTTTGGGAATGATTCAACTCCATCGATCGGATCTCTCTCTCTCTCTCTAGTCGGTAAGGTTGTATAATCCTTTGACAAAAGAAACAAGGTTACATGGATTTTAAAATAAATGGGTCCATCAATAACAGATTTATTCGCCTATGTTGGCATGATTTACTTCTGTGCATTGCAAATTAGATGATATATATGTTCGACTTATATACTCAAACTAGCTGCATTACATACTTTTTGGTACATTTCTGATCATAATTCTTGGATTTTTAGTCTCATAGAAATTTTGTATAATTATGCATGAAGACATTAATAATGTAACAATGGACTAGAATTAAAATGGATGATATATAGACACACACCATGCATAAACATTATCTCCTTGGTTCGAGCATCCTAGCCCTTCCTCTATCCAACCCCCTAACCTTCCTAGCACCCTAAACTTAACTCCTCAACTAAGCTTGACCCCACATGGAAGTCTCTCTATGTTCTTCCTTCCATATGGCCAACAACTATTTCTGGTTAGTAGATGATATCTAGGAGCTAGTTTGGGCCTAGGTTAGATGATCTACAAGTAATTTGATTAAGGCTTGCCGAGCGTGGCGTGCGCGTGCGAGGAAGGAGTCGAGAACGTTAACGAAATTCGTCGTTCACAGGACATGGTTTGGGCACATCTTCGTATCAATGGGTTCTCCTCCTCCTCGTTCTATTCGTGGCACGATAGCGTGGTCTAAGACGAAAAGATTTGTCAGGATCGGCAACGCTGGATGTTGGCCATGTGTTTCATTGTAAGTGCTTCTCTTTTTAGATGATTCTATCTCTGCCATGTACATCATCATGATCAAAACAACGTCCTTGTCTTCATCCATCTCATATTCTTCGGAGGAAAAGGAATTATCCCACTGAGAGGATTCAAACAAACTCATCTACAACATAATACTTTCCATTACAATTTACTCCTATATAGCAAAAAAAGATAAACATATTTTTTACCTTTGAGGCTTTTCGTCGAACACCTAGTGCGCAAGGAGGAGAAATCCGGTTGGTTGATCACCGAGGCCGAGTGACAGTGTCATACACCGGGGGTGGCTCACCCAAGGGAGTCTGGCCTCAGGCTTGACAAGATGCCCACGAGGCCCAGGGTTAAAGGAAACCCTAAAAAGGGCGCCAGAGGCCTTCTTGCCCTCCAAGTCAAGGGCGGCGACATCAAAGATCGCATCCACCTTCGTGTAAACCCTAGCCTCCTCTGTGTATATAAGAAGAGGCTAAGGGACTCTCATTCACATCTATACTCGTTAGCAATCTCATACACCATTGTAAACCCTTTGCATGAGGCATCCCTTCATGAATAACAAAAGCAAGCAGGATGTAGGGTATTACTCTCCGGTGGCCTGAACCTAGGTAAAACCCTCGTGTGATATCCGATCTAAGACTTCCAGCTGCGCTTGGACCCCAACCGATGGATATGATGGTATTTGACAGTATCATCGATGTGGTCGGGCACCAGCTAGGAATGGCCTAGAGGAGGTCTTCTCGACACCTCCACCCTTGCAGCGTAATATGAAATTCATCATCGCGTCGTCCGAAAACCAAACGCTTCGAACGAGAAGCAGCTCGGCTCGGCCGCGACAATCAAGTAGTGGTCGAGGTGGACGCTAATCGACCTCCTCGGCAAGTAGTGGTGCCGCGGTGGCCATTAAGGGCGGCAAAGGGGCGGTGAATGGCCGAAATCAGCACAGTTCAAGGTAGCGATGGATCCCGAATTGGCAGCGGCACCGAGGCTGTTATGGGCATCTCGAGCGGCGGGATTCAACAGCGAAGTCGTGTCTGGGCCATGGGAGGATGGAGGATTAGCAGTGGTGGTGTAGAACAACGAGATTCCGCTGACGATATGATCGCATTGGAGAGGCGAGTGCGGCGGTGAGAAACTTCCGGGTGGTAGTTGGGTTGCACGCGTCAGCTGTTATATTTTGTGGCCGTAGGTTGGAGTGTTTTAAATATGCAACACTTGACCGCAAAATATGGGGCTGCCCTAAAAAAATCATATCAAGATTTAAAGATACATCATCAGCTGGAACACTTATCAGGGCTTGCGCATGTCAACTGGAATAGCAGCTATTTTCATTTTTACAGACTTTCTCTACTACTCATGAGAATATGATACCAACTAAATCAAATGGATTTGTATTACTAAAAAACGAATGACCTAACATAAATGAGATGGACGAGGATTGGAGTATGAACTAGCAAGGATATGACATACATGGAATGAAGATGACATCTATAATGTGAATTTCATAACATTGAGGCCCTCATAATGACATAAGAAGACATGGACAAAATATACAAGATCACACCTCATAATTTTGTGTGTAATATCCCATATGTGTTGCACCATCTCACCTTTGTGTCAAGCCCGTGTAAATTCTAAATACACGACAATAGACAATTTTGAAGGTCGTATTAGTGGAGAAAACCGATTTAGGGTGGATTTTGGCTCCCCTTCATGTGCAGACCGAATTTCCCCTATGACCCTCGATAAGCTCCACTCATATGGCATTTGGCTTTTGTTTAAATAAAAGTTAGCATAATGCATGTCTTACATGGGCGAAGAAAGACATTCAGTGACCTAGTAACCAAGCTACTATATAAGCTAACTAAGTGGCTATAGTCTCACTACAACCAAATAAGTAAGTGTTATTAATTTCGCGGGTACTGGCGAGATATTTCATCCAAATATATCAATATTTGATCAACTTTTTTAGTCTCGTCGTAGGTAATTCAACGGCGAAAACAAAGCGTTAATCGGATTGATGTTTAACAGATAAGTATTTTGAAGATTCAAAACTTAAAATATCTTCATTGATACCATGTTTACATATATTGTCTACAAGTTCATTTAGTTGCACGTGTATGTGCGAGAGAGACGGGGGGGGGGGGGGGGGGGGGGGGGGGGGGGGGGGGGGGAGGAAATAGGAGCCACACCGTAAAACACTAATATGAAGTGTGGCTATATATGAAGTTGCCATCCTCACGTCAGTAAACTTGCCATAAAAAACGTTAAGAGTTGCCACATGTTCGTGCCACACGTGTAGCACTTATCAGGATCCTTGATTAAAACAACACTGGTTGTTCGATCCCGTACCTTATCCCCTCATACACTTTGCACGTCTTCCTTGCAAAAGCCAAGCAGCGAACGCAACTTATCTCGATCCCTGCATAAAAAATTCCATGCCGAAGAGGCCCCCCACTACTAGGAAAAAGCCTAGTAATAGAGCGGGTTAAAAGCTAGTAGTAGCGCGGGTGCCTGCGCTACTACTACGGCGCTACAGCTAACTAGTAGTAGTGTAGTAGCGCGGTGCATCCCGCGCTACTACTACTGACTATCTGTAGCGCGTGTGTATGACCTGCGCTACTACTATTAATTTGAAAAACCAAAAAAACATATCGACCCCGTGCGTGCTGTCAATGGTGTCAATGGTTCGGTCGACGGCGCCGACAACCATGGCGACGGGGCGGCGGACGGCGGCGACGCGCACGTTGGTCGGGAGCAGGGAGATCTCGGCCATGACGCGCGCCTCGTGGAGGCCGCGGAGGCCAGCCCGGCATGGGCCGGGAGCTGGAGGACCTGGACATTAGCGTCGTGCGTGAGGAGCAGCACCTCACGGCGGCCCTCGTGCTGTCCAAGGAGGAGGGGGATGGGTCAGCTAGGGTTCCAGATCGAATCAGAGAGGGGGGGAGGAGGAGGGCTGACCTGGAGCGAGAAGAAGACGGCGAAGGCGGCAAAGAGGAGGATGCTGAGGTCGTGCTTCCGCATCTTGGCGGCGACGAGGAGCTCCAGCAACCTCCCACCGGAGGGATCTCGGAGAGGGAGGGGGAAGAAAGCAGAGTGTACCAGCGGCGGCCACCGCTGGAGTACGAGGGAGAGAGGAGGAAAGTGAGAGAGGGGGAAAGTGAGGGAGAGAGGAGGGATTCGGCCGAGGATATGGGGATTTCACCTACCTCGTACTTAGTAGTAGCGAGGGGTATAAAACCGCGCTACTACTATCAACTTAGTAGTAGCGCGGTTTTGTACCCCTCACTACTACTATGGCATGTCCCGGGAGGGCACGGTAGAGACCGCTTAGTAGTAGCGCGGGGTAAAAACCCGCGCTACTAGTATCAACTTAGTAGTAGCGAGGGGTAAAAACCCGCGCTACTAGTAAGTAGCAGTAGTAAGCGTCTGCCTATAAGCTTTTCCCTGGTAGTGCCCAAGCACCTCTCAACTGCTTGGAGAATCGTCGGAGCAACCGCCAGGAGCTGCCCCTCAACACCCTCACGCCCCCTTGATCCTAGCATCGTCTCCGGCTTGTAACACCTATGTCAGCGGCTTCAGAATGCGTCCATCTTGGCAGCAGCTCATCGTTGCCACGCTACACACGGGCACCACCATTGCAGCTTCAGACCGCCGGTTGCTGGTGAACTCCCCATGGTTGCAACACATCGCCTCATGCAAAAAAGCTCATTGTACCATCGGCTGTCGCCAGTCCTGGCAAATCGACTCCCCGGTCACAACTTTCCATCTCGTTGGTCACAGAAAAAATCATACCTTGTGTAGAAGGCTGTCATCTCGCTCGGTCCCAACAAAAAGAACTAAGCGAAATGGTTGTAGCATTTACAAATGCAGGTCGCAGCTTTCCCAGCCGCCGGTCACAGTCGTCTTCTCGCTGCTTGTAGTTTTTGTTGTCGTAGATCGTAGGAGGCACATATTAAATCTTTTTGCTTCTTCGATCACAACTTTCAGCACTGACGATTGAAACATTCAGTGGTTGGCTACTCTTGCCTCATCTTGCACCGCCGCTGGTTGCAACTTTCGTTGTCATCAGTCGTAGCTTCACCATTGCTGATTGTAGTACCCATAGTCATTGGCTCCATCAAACACAAAACCCACGGTCACCGCCGTTGTAGCTTCTCCCAGCCATTGCTGGTAGTAGATCCCCCAACATCGAGTGATACTGTTTGCAGCACTGGTGGTCGTTGTTTCTAGCACCGACAGATGCTGGTTACAACATCGAGCTTCGGAGCCGCTTCCAGCGGCAGCATCAATGTTGCAACATGACACATCCTAGCCATGATTTCGCAGCATCAGCAGTGCCTCGGCTCGTGCCGTCGCCGGTATGACTAAGTACCAACGGTTTTCTCTCGGTGTCACCAGTGACGTAGTGGCGGCGTGTGGTGCAGGCCCATCCTCATCATCTTGTGCGACAGTGTGGGGAGTAGAGGAAAAAGCTAGCAATGCGCCTCGAGATGGTGAATTGGTGAGGAAGAAAGAGATGGATACGATCGAGGGTGAGAGGAAAGAGTGGATGAGGATGGTGCGTGGATCCCAGCCACATGGCACATCGTGTGCGAATGTCATTTCATGATGAAAGTTTACAAAAAAATAAAAAATTATCAATGTTTGGCACAAAAAGTCAGTATTTTTTATATAGTTTGCAACACGCAATGTTGTCGCGGCTGCGAAATTTTTATTTTGGCCATGCAACCATTTCAGTGGCGGGCGTTGCGAAAGGCCCGCCCCTGAAACTGATTACATGAGTAGTGGGCGCCCTGCCCACCACTGATGTCATGTTACCAATGGCGGGCGTCCCTGAGAGCCTCGCCCGCCACTGGTAGGCATTCCCGCAGTAGTGTGTGCATGGGATAGAGTTGGAGGCTTTACACAAAGATCAAAAGTACTATTATTTATACATGCATTAGGGTCGAATCTCGACCCCTTTTGTCAAATAGCATTTCACCATGGAGAGTGGTCTTTCTTTCATTCCATGCACCTGGCCTAGAGCATTTACAATCGGGTGCCTCAAAACCCCCATACACCCAGACGGTCCGCCACATCGAGCTGACCCCAAGGACCCACGTGGAAACACTCAAAAACCCATCTGTCCGACGGGCATCTTCTTCGATTCTTGATGGAGCCTCATGGCACCACTCGGACGCGTTGCTCGAGGGCCCTGGCCCTGATATATAAGCAGGATGTCGGCACCCAAACCCTATCCCATCCCATTCCAATCCACTGGTTGTCTGCTAGCCATGCCCCGAAGCCGGATCACTACGCGCACCATGTTCACGCCGGAGCGGCAGCTCGAGCTCCTTGAGTAGATCCGGGCTAGGTGCGAAGCTCGGATCACAACCAGCCTACCTCCTAACTCGTTGGAGCCAAAGGAGGGGGAGGTGGAGGAGGAGCAGGACATGGACATGGAGAACGCGGAGCAGGGGAAGCAGATCTGGCACCTCCAGCTGTAGGCTTCACCATGCCTAAGATGCTGGCGAAGTTCGAGGTGGCCTAAGCGGAGGAGGCGCACTAGTGCAAAATCAGGCTATAGTCCCGGTTTGTAAGGACCTTTAGTCCCGGTTTTGCAACCGGCACTAAAGGGTGGGGACTGAAGGTCCCCTCCTTTAGTCCCGGTTCAACACGAACTGGGACCAAAGGCCCACCATGTGTGCCGGGGGCTGTGGGACCTTTAGTCCCGGTTGGTAACACCAAGCGGGACTAAAAGAATTTTTTATTTTTTCTTCGGATTTTCAAATTTCTGAAATATTTAACAATTTAATCTTTAATCACCCTCACTGCTCAAGTGTGGAGCACTCATTATTTCAAATCATCTAACTTACCGTCCGGTCACCCATCCCTCTCACTACTCCAGCCTAAGCACGCTTAACTTTCGAGTTTTATTCCCCCTAGTTTCCAACTCTGCACTTGTTGTTTTCCTGATAATAGCAAGCTGTCAATCCTATTAACCCTTAGGAGTTTAGCTTGAGTATGAAGTCACACATTTCACCATTTGAGTTTGAAACTATTATTGTAAAAAACAATAATTATTTATTAACACTAATATTTCTTGAATAAGTAGTTTGACCATAGTTAGACCAAATTAAAAAAACTAAAAATTTGAGCATAACTTTTTTTCCTTTCAGAATTTCAGGATTCTAAAAATTTGCAACACGGTCTACGGCCGTCGAAATCGGAACCGGATTTTTGTGCTGAACATTTTGATATATTATACATTTTTTCCACATCGTATGCAAAAGTTATGGTCTTTTTACTTTTTCATAACACTTTTTTGCAAAACATGTCGAAATTTATGTTTTTAAATTTCCCTAACTAGTAGATGTAGTAACATAACTACATCTCAAAGGATTTTAATGTTTGAAGTTTTTATCATTTTGTTTTTTTTTCAAAACTGAAAAGGCGATGTGGGGGGGTAGAGTTTGAAAATTGCAGAACCCCTTTAGTCCGGGTTGGAGCCACCAACCGGGACTACACCCCTTTAGTCCCGGTTGGTGGCTCCAACCCGGACTAAAGGTCTAACCTATAGTCTCGGTTTGTGTCACAAACCGGGACTAAAGGGGTTGCCACCACCCCTTTAGTCCCGGTTTGTGACACAAACCAGGACTAATGATGCCGTAATTGAACTAGGACTAATGGTCACATTAGTACCGGTCTATAACTGAACCGGGACTAATGTGCTGAACATTAGGTCGTTTTTCTACTAGTGGCAGTGGAGCAGCAGGCCATCCTCAACTCCATCCAGCTGGAGGCGGAGGTGGAGGTGGAGGCCAATCACCCATTCCTCCGCTAGGGGAACGTGGAGCTCGATGATATCTTCTCCGAGATTTAGTTCTACGAGGATCTGGAGGTGCGGCAGGCGACCATCCACCCGGAGGCAGGTCCGTCTGGCACTGCCGGTACAAAGGTGGTTGACATCTCCGTCGACGTGTAGTCTAGTCTAGTTTTAGGTTATCTACGTAGTACATAGATTTTGTGATCCATGCTATTGTATGCATTCAGGTATGAAATATGAGAGGTAGTTGGCTGCAATGGAGGAAAAATGCGGGGTGGTCGAACACTGGGCGCGCTGCCCGGGTGCGTCCATGGACTTATAGGGTGTTCGATTTGCCAAGTTCGTCTGTAGATGCTCTTAGCCCATGGATTACTTTGAAGGGGGCCTTCTCGTTTTTTCAGTTCCCATGTAAATTTGAATCTATTATATCTTTTGAACTGAAAGTCCAGTTTTATGATGCATTTGCTGTTGGGTTCTATGGTAGGGTGCGTCGACTGCAAATTAAAATTTTCCTACGTGCAGAACAACCAAGAACATGCTACGGGAGATGGATCACAGATCATTACCACTAGACGCGCAGTGCCGTGCAGCGGAAGAAGAGTTGGGGTAGCGCGTCCGCGCGACTCGTCTCCTCCTCGTTCGATCTCCCTCGAACAACCGGTTGTCGGATCCCACATACAAGTTCGCCGGAGCGGCGCAGGTGCACCGCCTCTAACGGTATCCGCGCGTGCAGGAGGAACGTCGTGCGCGGACTGCTAGGTCCAATCACACAACCAGCGGCGAGTGGAGGTGTCTATTCGCAACACATGCAAACCCTAGTGACAGCGCCAAAGCGATCAATCGCATGAGTGTGCCGCACCCCACTTTATGTACGCGTCCGTCGCGGACTCAACACTTGGGCCTCGCACGGACCCTAAAGCCCATAGTCTACTCGGCCACAATCCGAATACAGCTCGGATCACATCCGACCAGTGTCCCCGGATCCGACCTCGTAGGTCCCTTCTCTTAAGCGCGCAGCCCCTTAGGTTCAAGCCGGCTTGGTCACAGTTCAGATCACCTCCAAACTGCACGGTTGGTAGCGGCCCCTAGCAAGGCATGCCGAACACCAAGCAGACTATGAAGCTGGTTAGGCGAACCTGTACATTATACTTCCATTCCTTTTTCCACACGATATATGTTGTCGGGCTCAAGGCGAGTTTGTCATCCTTGTGCTAGCCCAACATCTTTCTCGTTCCAGTGATGCCGACCACAAACCAGATTATCTCATAATCCTTGTCGCATGGCCATGCTTATCCTGGTCGGATCACACGAGGGGCCCAGAGCATATCTCTCCTGATTGGAGGGGCAAATCCCATTTTGCTCGACCATGTCTCGCAGCATGGGTCTGGACAAGCCCGAAACCTACCTTTGTAACTACCCAGTCACGGAGTAGCGTTTGGTTGGCCCAAAGCAAGCCCGCCACCATCCCGAGTACATGCGCCAGCTCAGGTCTTAGGACATAGAACGTATGTTATACTAGAGACTCACATATGACATATCGCTGCGTCTCATAGTTGGGTCTGTCCGACTCGGACCTTATCTCAACTCGGATCCGACTACGTCGAATCCGACCAGATCCTTCCGAGTCCATATTACCCGGTTAGTATTCAATGCTCCATGGCTAGTGAGACCAGACCATCGACCGTGTCATATGCTAGTCTAGTCGGCTGCGCGTCCACACAGCCCCTTCGACTAGGGACCTTTAAGGACGTTCATCATACAATGCATAGTCCCACAAACAAGTCACGTACTTGTTGATACACATCATTGATAATGTCCAAAGACTATCTTTATTCATAAACACATAGGAAATATCATTATACATGATTGCCTCTAGGGCATATCTCCAACATTTGCATATTTGTTTTCCTTGTGATGAGGTGTTTCAAATATGGCCACTTTTAAACCCATTTGAAAAAATTCATCTTGTCTCAATTGTTAAACTTGTAAAGAAAGGGATAAATTCACCAAGTTTCAAATACTAAAACCCTAAACCTAGACTACTAAAACTCTAAACCCTAATCCTAAGGCCTAAACCCTAAGAGCATATGGAACTTCGTGAAACTTGGCAAAAACTTAATATTACTATTATCAAGTTTGAATATTGGTAAAATTTGCATCTGTCAAAATGTATTCATGTGTGATCTTGTTTCAAAGCCCTCGTCGCCAGGAACATGAATATGAAAACAAAATATAAATTGGACTTTTGGTTCATAAAGATATAATAAAATTCAAATTAAAAGTCAAAAGAAAAGGCATGGGAAATGAGATGGGTGGACCATGCAATCTCTGAAGAAGAAAAACATCCATACATGGGACACCCCAAACATAATGACAAAGGTATGCAGTCCACACAGTCCGGCCATTTAGTAGTGTTTTGATGCACGTCGTCGAAGTTGACCCACATCCACATGGGAGCTGCGCTTAAGGTTGACCCGTCGGATCCGAGCGGCTGCTCCTAATTGGCGCCTTATGCCCCAGTTAGGGATACTGGCGCTCACATCCTCCCGCTCATGGGCCTGCCCAATCAACCTTTCGAGCTTAGGCTCAGTTACTGGATCGATCATTAAAAGAAGAAAAAAGTTCCTGGTTCGTTCGGTTTTTTATTTCCTAGTTCGGTTGGTTCCTAGTTGACCGGGCGCTGTTCACCATTGAGTAGGGGCTACGTTGATAGTTGACTATTCAGAAAAGTTCACAAAATAAAAAAATCAGGAAAGTAAAAAAAATCATGAATTGGAAAAAAGTTCATCGATTTCGAAAATGGTTCATGGATTTTGAAAAAAGTTCATAGATTTTTAAAAATAAAGATAATCGATTTTGGAAAAAGTTCATCGATTTTGAAAAAAGTTCATCGATTGGAACAAAAGTTCACAAATTTTTAAAAAGTTCATTGATTTTTTTAAAAAATTACGAATATATGAAAAAAACTTCACACATTTGCAACAGAAAAAGAAAACAAAAAGGAAACAGAAAAATAAAATAAAAAACCAAACAAAACCATCCGAAAAAGTTAAAAAAAAACTGGTTTAGGAAGTTTCCCAAAACCGGGGGATTCGCGAACTGGAGAAAGAGAATTGAAGGCATAAAACAAAGTTAGTACGCACAAGTAGTGTGATAGCGTAGTTTTTTGTTTTTGTTTGAGGGGTTGTGTGCTAGCCAAGTGGTTGGTGAGTTACCCTGTGAAGGTTAAAGTCCCAGGAGAAAGTGAAAATTTTGAAATGGGCCAGCCCAAGCGCACAGGGGGTTGTTTGCCGGTTTATAATGAAATTACTAATTAAGGAGTACTCGTTGTAAAGAACACTTCACTTTCCCAGGTTGCGACAAGTGGCGCGCTGTCGCAATCTGGAAGTTTTCCCTTTTTTGTAGATTCGTTTATTCAAAACGTTTTATCTCTTAAACCGTGCGTCCAAATCTCGAACCGTTTTCATCATTGAATTCCTCGCGTCGAGATCTTCAAAACTAGATTCCATATTGATAGGTTTTGACGATTTTTTTTTTACGAAAAAAATCCAGACAAAAAATACCGGGCGAAAAAACCGAACCGGGAACATGATTTTTTCCCTTTCCGAAAGAGGCATGCCCGTGCCTCTCGCGAAATCACAACCGTGCCTCTCGTGAAAGCAAAACCGTGACTCTCGTGGAAGGAAAAAAATACAGAAAACGCGTTTTTTTTTCGTTTCCGAGAGGCATGGCCGTGACTCTCGCGAAGGCACAACCATGCCTCTCGTGAAAGCAAACCGTGACTCTCGCGAAAGAAAAAAAACAAAAAACACGTATTTTTTCCCTTTCCTAGAGGCACGGTCGTGACTTTCGCGAAAGTACAACCATGCCTCTCGCGGAAGCAAAACCGTGACTCTCATGAAAGAAAGAAAAACAGAAAACGCGTTTTTTTTCCCTTTCCTAGAGACACGGCCATGACTTTCGCGAAAGCACAACCGTGCCTCTCGCTTAAGCAAAACCGTGACTCTCACGAAAGAAAAAAAAACAGAAAACGCGTTTTATTTTTTCCTTTTCCGAGAGGCACGGCCATGACTCTCGCAAAAGCACAACCGTGCCTCTCGCGGAAGCAAAACCGTGACTCTCGCGAAAGAAAAAAAAACCAGAAAACGCGTTTTTTTTCGTTTCCGAAAGGCACAACCGTGACTCTCGCTAAAGCACAACCGTGCCTCTCGCGGAAGAAAACCGTGACTTTCGCGAAAGGAAAATAAAAGAAAACGCGTTTTTTCACCCAAAAATTTTTTTTTGGATTTTTTTTGAACGAAAAGCTAAGAAAGACCGGGGGAAAAATCAAAACGTCGAAAAAACCTAGAAAAAAAAACCGTTTAAAAAGCCGAAAACGCGTGCGGAAAAATAAAAAAATCCGAAGGGAGCGTCCAGAGCGCGACACGTGGCGAATGGCTGAGAGCGCGCCAAGTGACACTAATCGTTGCGAGGCTCCCGAAGGAGCGCTCGTTAACTAGTTGCTCCCGGTTAGGATTCATCTAGATGAGATATAATTTGGTCTCATTCACCTGAAAACAAAAACAGATAAAAATAGTACTACAAACCACATTAGCACACACGCATCTTATAATATCAATCCAATGGCTATAAAAATGAATGAGACATAACTAAAACTCAGCTAGATGATTTCTAGCAAAGCCGTTGAACAAATCCAGCTTCCACCCCGTTCGGTCTTCCTCCCTGCCAGAGCCCAGAGGTAAGCTTGGATCCGACATGCTCGCCTGCCGCATGTTTACATTTGTGGATTTAAGTGGAAGGGGTTTCTACGATTCATTTTTGTTATCTCGTTCGATCACGAGGGCGAAGTGAGAAGTATATAATCTTGTGTTATTTTTTGTTTTTCTGAGCAGAATTTCTAATCTTTCGCTGAAAATTCTAATCCTTGTTTTCTCGTATGATTCGATAGGCCATGTTCTCCCGGCAGTTCATCAACCTGGTGGTGAAGGATTTTCGAGTCGGCGGCTCGTATTGGCTTAGCCGCTTGATGCCCGAGGAGAATATCTTCTACCCCTCAGCGGCAGAGGCAATTACGGCGCGCGCGGAAACCAATACGATGTCCCTTCCGTATCGGAGCACCCTGGATCTCACGCCGCCGGTTGTCAGTTTCAAAACATCCCGCACAGATTGTTCGACGCTAGAGTTCATGCCTTTCTATGGACGAGGTGGTGGCCAAGGCAAGATCGTCGCGGTCGACATGGCTGGGCAAAGCGTGCTGTATGACGCCGATGCTCCTGGCGGCTCCATTGAGATGTTGCCCCGCCTCAACGCCTCCAAGTGGCGGAGTCCCATCTCCCTCTGCGTCAAGGCCAACGCTAATGGTGACCAGGACTCTCTCTACGCCATCAACAGGGCCTACCCCAGCGAATTTGAGACTCTTGTCCATTGCAACCCATATGGGCTTGGGAGGCGTGATGAAAATAAGGCTTGGCACTGGCGGAAGCTCCCGCTGCCGCCCTACCTTGACCATCCAGACTGCGAAGACCGCACCATCCAGTCATACACGCTGCTTGAAGACGGCAAGACCATCTGCTTCTCTTCAGTCCGTGACAAAGGTGGCTTTGGCACCTACTTCTTCGACACGTCCAACCACCAGTGGGCCAAGGCAGGCGGCTGGGTGCTGCCCTTCTATGGTCGTGCTCTGCAAGTCCCAGAGCTCCATCGCCTCTGGTTTGGCATCGGTGACAACCAGCATGAGCTCTGTGCCGCTGACCTATCTTCTCTAGACTGTGCTCCCGAGGTGCTGCACAGGTGGCAAAGCTCCAACCCTCCCAAGCACTGGCTCTTGATTGGTAGCAGCATGGTGTACCTGGGGGCCAACAGGTTTTGCGTGGCCAAAACCTTTGGCGTTTATAGCAAACCCCAGAAGCATGATGAAGAACTAGCACCTCATACGGCTGCTATCCTCACTGGCGTGGAGATTGTGAATGGAGAAGCAAATAAAGGCAAGCTGCGCATGGTCGAGCACAAGAGCAGAACATACATCTTTGAGCGCTGTGGCATTATGTCTGTGTTCTAGCTGTCTGCTTCTATCCTCATCAGTGTGGAGACTGTGAACGGGGGAAAAAGAAAATAAAGACTTGCTGACCGTATGGTCGAGCACAAGAGCAGAACCCTGATAGGAAGGTTAAAGTTCCACCTCCATCAATGTAATATGAAACTTTCTTCTAGTAGTATTTATCATGATTTTTCTTTTACATCTTCATAAATGTTAGTATATCATCGCTGTAACTTGAAAATTTTATAAAGAGTCTGTCCACCATGTATTATCATTACTCAGTTGACCATTATTTTCCTAGAAAGAAACTACTAGTAGTTTTGAGTATAGCCTGTGGTTGTGGTACATAGCTTTTGCCTCTGGCCAGATTGAGCTGACCTCAACCATCTTACCGATCAAGGATTTAGAGTGCAAGCATCTGAGCCTGGTGCTGTCCAATTCTCACCCTCGGTTCATTGTTTTTATAGGTTGGGTTGGCTATCATGCAGTTCGCTTTTTTTTTGAAAGGATCCAGCTTTAGGCTGGTTTCATTGATTCATAAGCAGGGAGCAGGTGGACAAATGACAAGGGCGATGATCCAAGGATCAAGGATGTAAGAAAAGGAAAGAAAAGGGAAGTGCCCAACAGGCACGGCCTCAAGACTAACTACTCAGGGCGGGTCCCCGAAGGGGCTCTGCAAGGATCGACCGCCGCACTGTTGCCAGAGGTTTAGGTTGCGCCGGATTGCGTTTATGATCTCCCTAACATCAGCTTCCTTGTCTCTGAAGGTGCAGTTGTTTCTTTCTCGCCAGACTTCCCAGAGAGCTAGCATTGCTAGCGATTTCAAACCCTTTCTGAAAGCTGGTTGTGTTGATTTTATCATGGTAGCCATCCTCTCTAGCGAGTTGTTGCAGTTGCTCCAGGTTGCTGGGTGATATGCCTGGCAGTGCTGCCAAGATGCCAATTCGTTCCAGACGGCCTTTGTGGTGCTGCATTCCCAGAACAGGTGTTCTGCACTCTCCAGGTTTTTGTGGCAGAATTGGCAGAAATAGCTGTTGGTCCACCCTCTGCGTTGGAGCCGATCGTTGCACCATAGCCGATCTTGGTGAAGAAGCCAGGCGAAGATTTTAAGCTTTGCCGGTGCCCAACTGTCCCAGATGGCGCTCTTGAGTTGACTCGTTGGTGATCCCAGGAACTGCAAAGCATATGCCGAGCGAGCGGTGTACTTGCCGGAGCCTTCAAAGTTCCATCTGACCCTGTCAGGGATATCTACCTGCAGTGCCCCATGTTGCTGCTGGATCTGTCGATGTAGGGAAACAGCGTCGATGAGCAAATCGCTGGTGTCGCCGTGTGCGAGGTCCGCGATCCATTGATCACCAGTAATTGCTTGGGCCACCGTTCTGTTTTTTCTTCTCGAGTGCACAAATAGAGCTGGGTAACTGATCTTTAGGGGCGCCGATCCGAGCCAGATGGCGTGCCAGAACCTTGATGTCTGACCATTGCCGATGGTGACCGTCGTGGCAGCGTTGAAAAGGGTTTGATCCAGCTCATCACAGGGCGTCTCCCCACCTACCCATGGCCTGATCGGGTGCTGCCAGGATTGCCATAACCAACGCAGGCACAGCGCCCTGCTGAATTTTTGCAAGTTCAGAATTCCGAGCCCTCCCAGATCGATCGGGGAGCAGATTCGGTGCCAATTTATTTTGCAGCTTCCCCCAGAGAGTTCTTGATCTCTTCCCCAAAGGAAACGACGTCTACTTTTGTCAATTTCCTTTAGCAGCTTGGAAGGAAACTTCAGGGCCGTCAGGGCAAAGGTTGGCAGGGCAGAGAGCACGCACCGGACCAGGACTCGGCGACCAGCAATAGAGAGCATCTTTCCTTTCCATCCTGCAAGTCTGCTCCTGACGCGGTCCAGGATGAACTGAAGATGGACCAGCCGGATCCGACCGAGGACGAGGGGGAGCCCCAAGTATCTGATCGGGAACTGCTCTATTTGCCCGCCGAAGGATTGCAGAACCATGGTGAGGCCGATCTCATCACAGCTGATCGGCGTTGCTGTTGATTTGGCCGTGTTGATCCGTAGTCCAGTGGCATCACCGAAACCTTTTAGGATGCACATCAGGTAGTCGATATCCTCCTTGATCGGATTTGCGAAGATGATTGCGTCATCCGCATACAGGCTGACCCTCAGTTTCACTTCCGGCCCTGAATCAGGGTGATGTCGAGCGATTCTTCCGCTGCCTGGAGGAGACGGTGGATGGGGTCGATGGCTATGATGAACAACAGAGGGGATAGCGGGTCGCCCTATCGCAGCCCCCTCCTATGCCTAATCTTTCTGCCTGGTGATCCGTTGAGGAGGAACGCTGAAGAGGATGTTGATAGGAGCAGTGATATCCAATCCCGCCAACGAGCGCTAAAACCTAGCCTCGCCAGGAGCTCAAGTAGGTACTCCCAGGAGATGTTGTCGAAGGCCCTAGAGATGTCTAGTTTTAGCAGCACTGCCGGCGTTTTTCTACGATGAAGCGCTTGGACGCAGTTTTGCACATAGATGAAGCTGTCGTGCAGACACCTTGTCTTCAGAAATGCCGTTTGCGCAGGCGAGATGATGGTCTGAACCACTACAGTTAGGTGAATTGACAGCACCTTGGAGATTAACTTAGCTATGGAGTGGATGAGGCTAATTGGCCTGTAATCGTTGATGCAGTCAGCTCCATCTTTTTTAGGGATCAAGGCGACTATTGCGGTGTTTAGGAGGTTGAAGTTGTGGCCAGCCAGGTTGTAGAACTGGTTGAAAGCTAGCATGATGTCTTCTTTGATGATGGGCCAGCAGGATCTGAAAAAAGTGCTGGAGAAGCCGTCCAGTCCTGGCGATTTTTCTGCCGGAGATGCCTTTATCGCTGCCCAAACTTCGTCTTCAGTAAAAGGGTTATCGAGACCTCCTCCCTGAATTTGTGGCATCTGAAGTTGGCTCCAGTTGATCGAGGTGGGGCGGTGTTGGGTGGCTCCAAGGATGTCGCTGAAATGATCGTGGATGGCTTCTGCTTTCTCTTCGTGTGTGGTGGTGATGGAGCCGTTGATCTTCAGGGCATGGATAAAAATTTTGCGCCTTCTTGAGTTGATTTTGGCCATGAAGAACTTTGTCGTTGCGTCCCCCGATCGCAGCCAGGTCAGCCTTGAAGCTTGCCTCTTTCTGCAGTGCTCAATCGCAGCCAGACCGAGCAGCCTGAGTTTCAGCCCTTTTCTAAGCTCGGCCTCAGCCGGCGTGAGCTGTCGCCGCTCCTGAGCGACATCGAGGCGTAGGATTACTTCATAGGCGATGTGGAACTGGAGCTTGGCGTCTCCAAAGAGCGATCTGCTCCAAATGCGCAAGTCTCTGGCTGCTCGCTCCATCTTGGCGTGAAGGCGCGCGAAAGGGCAGGGATCCGGCACTGGCCGCGCCCAGGCCGCGGTCACCGTGTCGAGGAAGCGCGGGAAGCGAGGCCAAAATGATTCAAATTTGAACGTGGCTCTCCTTCGAGTTCCGGCCGCGTCGGCGAGGAGGAGCGGGCAGTGGTCAGAGCACGAAGTGGAGGCCGCCATGAGGAGGGTATGCGGAAACAGGGTCTCCCAGTGGATGTTGCAGAAGAACTTATCAATGCTCACAAGCGTGGGGTTTTCTCGCTCGTTGCTCCAAGTAAACGTACGGTTGCTGCACTTGATTTGACGTAGGCCTGCGTTGTCGATAGCCGCCCTAAAACGACCTAACATCCTCCTGTTTAGGTTGTGATTGTTCTTGTCTCTAGCCTCATAGATGAGGTTGAAGTCGTCGTTGATGAGCCAAGGATCGTCTGGCGGGGGAGCTGTTCTAGCTAGTTCGGCGAGGAACGCATCCTTGTGAGCCAGAAGGTTGCTCGATTACAGGCCACCACTACTTTCGTCGCGATCGCGAATTCTCCTACTGCGTGCGTGTCGATGGAGACTACATCTTTGTTCCAAAGGATCGCCGCGCTGCCGCGCGTGCCGATGGCAGGGAGCACCGCGCAGCCTAGCAGCGCGGCTCCGCCGACGTCGCGAACCAGACTTGGGTTCCACGCGTCCAGTTTGGTCTCCTGGAGGCAAAGGATAGCCGTGCGGTGAGCCGCAACAACCTCCCGGACTGCCTCGCGCTTGGCCAGCGAGTTGAGCCCGCGCACGTTCCAGCTCATGATGTGTGGAGTTTTGTTGTTGTCCTTCATAGGGGAACATAAGAGGATCGCCGACAACTAACAATACTACTGAAACAAATGCACTGATACACCATCCCTCTCGCCGGGGGGCGTCGTCGACCTCCAATAGGCCCCAAGCTTCGACGGCGCGCAACTAACCTCAAACTAATACATCTACTGGGAGAATGAAGACCTAACTCGAACCAGCTGAGCACTGGTCGTCGCCGGCAACTACAGCTACTACTATTAAGAAGAGCTAACATGACTACACCAAGGCCTACCCGGCAACATCTTCAGGCCCGTTGAGCCCTGCCGCGATGCGGAGGGCGTCCTTGCCCATCCTGGTGAGCCTTGCGATGATGGCAATGTCGTCGTCGGTGAGCGGCTCCTCAAACCTGCGGACGAGCGCTTCTGCGGCCTTCTTTGTCATGCGCTCTCTGGGACCGAGCAGGCCTAGGCCTTGCACCAGGCGGAGTGTGCTGCGCTGCGCCACCGGGACCTGGCAGTTCTGCGCTGCCTGGCACACGCTCTGGCGAGGTGGAGGGACGGAGGTAGCGCGTGTCTTGGGTGGAGCAGATTTGTGCTTGGATGGTGGCAGGGGGAACAGTGGGGCTGGCTTGTCGCAGAAGAGACGGCGTGGCGCGATGTCGAGGGGTGCTTGGATCTCCAGGTGCTGGACTTGTTCGGTGACCGCTCCAAGTTGGACGGCGATCGTGTCTGCTTGTGTGGGCGTCTGGCAGCTGAAATGCTCTGGTGCATGGCGCGGGCCTGACAGGGTGGGGCCGAAAATGTCGGGGACGTCCATCGCTTGCTTGCCCTTCTCGTCCTCGCCGTCGTGGAAGTCGAGTGGCGAAGCCGTAGCGGCCGCAACCACCGCCTCTAGGTGATTGGCATCAGAAACGCCCGGGGCCAGGGGAGGAGCGAGGGCGTGCCCATTGGTGGTGAAGAACTCCGTGACCATGTCCGTGGCAGCCACACTGTTGGTCGAGGCCGGCGTGGAGGTGCGCATGGCAGTGCATGGCGTGGGTACGTGGACTTGGCTTGCTAGCTTCGGTCTGCCCTTCTTCTTCGTCTTGTCGGGGTATGCCGGAGCAGCGGATCGACCACCGTGTCGCCCGCTGCCCTTGGAGCTGTCCTTGCGGCGAGGCGGGGGGGGAGCGGCTGCGCTGGCGCACCTTGCTCGTGGCACCGTCGTCGCCTGTCTTGGAGGTGCTGCCGCGCCCCCTCCCGAGGAGGGTGTCTTTCTAGGAGCGCCGCCCACCGCCCTGGTCGTCATGGTCACGGCGCGGCCCGCCCCTCGGGAGGCCTCCGTAGCTCGTGTCCACCACGGGCGGCCGCCGCTGTCTGCGGTGGGGCTCTTCCGGTTGGCCATCCTCAACGTGCATCGTCCAGGCACCAGGGAAGGTGCGCAGCAGTTTGTCGTCGTGGTCGGAGTCGGAAGACGACAGTCCACTCTGGGCCGAGTGCGAGGAGCGGGGCGATCTGGGCGACCAGTCCTCCACCCGGTCCACATGGATGAGCAAGTCGTAGCGCTCGGCGCCGGGCGGCGGAGCCACGCGACGGTCAGGCGGCGAAAAGCCCTCCATCTCCTCCACCCGGCCGGCGCCTTGTGGCAGCTTCCAGTAGGTGTGGCGGGTTGGGATGAACGCCATGTCCCAGACCCACACCCAGCACGCGAAAGTTTTGATGTGGTCGCGCTCCAGGGTGCGGCTGTCCAGCCGATCGACGCGCACCTTGTCGCCGAAGACCTCCTCGACGCCCTCAAGTGTCCAGTACTGCTGGGGGAGGTGCTCGATGACGCAACGAACATGGAGGTTGAAAGTGTCGTAGCCTGCGTGGTCGTTCTCCCTCCAGGGCGCGATGGCGAAGGCGGCACCGTCGACGCGCAGCGTACCGCGGCGAACCGCGTTGTCGTGGTGGGCCGGCTGCGTGAAGACGACAAAGAAATCCTCCGGGTTGTACGCGGTGACCTGCAGCTGGTGGGGGGGACGCAGAGCTGCGACTCCAAGGCACGGCCCACCGCCATTGGTGAGGTGGCACAGACTCCGTCGATGATGCGCAGCGTGATGGCGTGGCGACGCAGGAAGAAGATGCTCTGCTCGACAGCTAGGGAGGAGACGCCCACTCTGTGGCTAGAACGAGGCCGGCGTGCTGGATCGACCAGGCTGAGCTCCGCCATGGCCTCTGCCAGGTGCTGGGGGTGTAGGAGGAGGTGGTGTAGGGAAACGCAGGCGTTAGTGGATCGGAGGGCGGGGTGGGAGAGGACCTAGCCGACAAGGAGCAGGGCCGCCGCGACCATTGCGAGGGTTCTGGGGATACTCGCGGCCGTACTGACCGAAGAGCCCGCAGACTACACAGCGGAGCGGGTCACGGCAGTCTTTTCGGTGGTGGAGCTTGCTCTGGCAGCGAAAGCAGCGGCCGCGGAAGCGGCTTAAGAAAGCCTCGCGGCCATCTACCGCATTGAAGCCGGGGCGCTGGTCCGAACGGAGAGCTAAGCGATCCGCCCCAAAGACTGCCAGATCTAGAGCCGGCTTGCGGTTTTTCCGGGAGTTGACCTTGGTCCATCCACCGTCCATGCCGGAAAGGGAAAGACTGACATCTGGTGATGGGGCGACAACGATGGATTGAAGGCGACGGGGAGCAGCAGGCGGACTAGAGACCGCCGGATCTACAGATGCACCCACCCCAGAGCATTCACCTCTCTGCAGGAGACGCGGCGGAGATGCGGGGGCTGATGACGGGGCCGGGTCCGAGGCGGCTTCGCGGGAGGGCGCGGTGGTGCCCCGCTGTCCAAAGCCAGCGCCCGCGGGCGGAGAGGGCGGCAAGCCCATGCTGGGCGGTGGGGGTGGCCGCCGCGGCCGGAGCGGCCCGCGGCACGAGGTGGGAGGGGATGGAAGCTCGGCTCTCAACCCTTCAGAGAATCGGTTTATATGTGCCACCTGCAGTTCGCTTCTAACCATGACAAGTTGATCCTCTTTGATTATTAGCCAGCTGCTGAGGCTCTCCAAACAGCAGCTCTCCAAACTAAACTGCTGACTTGTTAGTCTGTCTTTTGTGTCCGAACGTTCTGAATCCAATATTCATGCATGTCTCTGTCTCCAAAACAGTGTATGAACTGTCTTCATCTCGGAAGTATGGCTTCCCCCTAAGTTTAAAAAGATTGCTTACCTTTCTAAACTAGATGATACCTTGCGCATTGCGGCGGGAAATTAAGAAATGATTTATAGAGATATGAACAAAAAAGATAAATGGTAATGTGAGATATTTATCAGTTGGCACATTCCAGTGCAGAAAATATAACATTGATACATCTTCTCAAACTCCAATGTCCTCAAAGTACTGTTGCAGCGTACATGGATAGCTACGACGACTAAAAGGCGTCGTATCTAATGCATCCGGGATGCTTCATGAATCCCTGTATCCGCCCACTCCTCGACCGGCCGATTGCCATCCCACGCACACGATCAAAATCTCTAGGGATTTGCAAAGAAACGCCCGCAGCAACTCTTAGTTAAGCCTGCTATTTTGCTAATAACCCCTCGGCCGAAATACCTCTCCTAGTCCCCGCTCGTCTCCCTCCCAATCCCTAATCACGGCCGCAACATGCATCCCGACGACAGCCACGGCCGGGACGGCATGCATCCGGACGGACAATCGCCAGGACGTCATTCATCTGCCCTGACGATCTCCGCAACGACCATGATGGGATGCATCTCTGATTTTGAACGCCCCATCAGCATGATGGAAAAATCTCCGGAAGTGATCGTGGCGGCTCCTGCTGTTATGGATGTCCGATATGCATCAGCAGTGATCCATAGTTCAAGTGCTGATCCTGTGTATGCCTCTGCGTCTAGCCAGTTGGAGGCCCATCTCGCTGTAGAAACTGCTATGGCTGTAGAAAATATTAGTACTGCAGAATGCGAATCAGATGTCAGTACTGTGCATGGAGCTTCAGGTAACATTGGTAAAGCCTAGCCATTTTATGTATGACCCAGACTATTTGTGTATGTTGTACGTACTACTTGTTATCTGGAGACTAATCATGTTGATGCATGTGCAGCTACAGAATTAGGTAAAAGCTTGGAAACTCAAGTGAAGGAGGGAGAATTTGCTACGCTGAAAAAGAAAGAAAGCATTCCTCTATTTGTGAGTTTATTAAATTTTTGTTTGCCATATCCCTATTCAGTTTTGAGAGTTATGCATGATGGTGGTTATTGTCATTGATTATTTACTTTTTAGTGCTCCTCTTTCACGCCGAGATGTGACGAGAAGTTGGCCTAAAGTAGGGATGGAATTTGAAGGCCTTGATGTCGTGGAGGAGTTCTACAAGTCATATGCACATCATGTGGGTTTTGGAGTTCGTGTCAGACAACAGAAAAAGTTGGACAATAATGTGGTTCGTACAAAACGTTTCATGTGAAACAGGGAAGGATTCAGGTCTGAGAAGAGCAAGGAGATTAAAGATCCAGCAAAGAAATTCCGTAAGAATACAACCACACGATGTGGTTGTGATGCACATATCTTCGTCAAGTTATGTGGCGATAACACCTACAAGATACACTCATGGATTGAGCGCCACACTCATGGCCTTGTATCGCCTGATAAATGCCATTTGATCAGATCAAATCGCAGAGTTAGCGAGAGGGCAAAAAAAATACACTGTACACATGCCACAAAGCAAGCATAGGCACATGTCAGGCATACAGGCTCCTTCAAGTCAGCGAAGGTGGGATTCCTAATGTTGGATGCTCAAAGAGGGACCTACAAAATTACTACCGCGACCTCAGGCTAAAAATCAGGGACGCAGATGCTCAAATGTTTGTTGCTCAGCTAGCTAGAAAGCAAGAAGTCAATCCAGCTTTTTTCTACGATTTTGTTGTCAGCCATGAGGGGAAGTTGATGTATGTGTTTTGGGCAGATGCCATGAGTAGGAAAAACTACAATCACTTCAGTGGTGATGGTGTGGTATCCTTTGATTCTACTTACACTACTAATCAATACAACATGATCGTTGCACCATTTACGGGGGTCAACCATCACTTACTAAGTGTGTTTTTTAGCGCGGCATTCTTGATAAATGAGCAGACTCAGTCATATGTTTGGTTATTTGAGACCTTCCTTACAGCAATGGGAGGGGTAGCACCTAGACTCATTATAACCGATGAAGCTGTTAGCATGAAGAATGCGATTGACAAAGTTTTTCCGACCACTGTGCATAGGTTATGTATGTGGCACATAATGGAGAAACTTCCGGAGAAGATTGGACCATTAATTCGTGTGTATGGGGTTCCGAAACTCCAGCTGAGTTTGAGTTGCAGTGGAATTCAGTCATTAAGGACTTTGGCTTGCAGGAGAATGAGTGGTTGACTAAAAGGTTTAGCATTCGTGAGTCATGGATACCAGCTTAGTTTATGGATATACCATTGGCAGGCATTCTCCGAACAACATCAAGGTCTGAAAGTGCAAATTCCTTTTTTAACCGTTTTATTAATCGTAAGCTTGCTCTTGTTGAGTTTTGGCTTAGATTTGACACGACATTAGAATGCCAGCAAGAAGAGGAGTTGATTGCCGACAGCTCAAGCATTCATACGACCCCACAACTACTGACACCATGGGAAATAGAAAAACAAGGCAGAGAAGTGTTTACATATGAGGTGTTTGAGATATTTCAGAAAGAGATTATTGCAGCAAGAGATCATTGTTGCATCCAAGGCATTGCACAAGATGAAACAATAAAAATTGTGAGCTTGAGAGGTCGATCCCATAGGATTAGGGAAGTTCGGTGCGACACCACAACCATGATAGCTAATTGTTCATGCAAGTTATTTGAGAAAATTGGAGTCCCGTGCCGACATATCATCCAGGTGTTGAGGGTTGAAAATCAAAATGAACTTCCATCCTACTACATTATGAAAAGATGGGAGAAACGGTGCAAAAGGTATAAAAATGTATACAATTGATATTCTAATTGGAAATCAAATGACTGACATCATTTTTTTAATTGATAGGGAAAATGTGTATGATGAGCATGGGCATTTACTAGAAGAGAAGGCAACTGACTCCTTGAATTCGGCTACTAGGAAGAAGATTGCAATTGTGCGCAACAGGTTGGAGGATCTAATTCAGAAGGCGAAACAGTCGGATGAAGGCATGGACTTTTTAACATCAAGTGTATTGAATATTGAAGCTCCTCTAGACAAAATGGTTCCTACATCAGGTGTGAAGCACACTAGACAATAGGAATACGAGGCTTTCATTGGTTGTGATATTCCTACTGAAATTGACATACACCCACCGACTGATGTTCGTACGGTGTGAAGATGCAAACAAATAAAGAGTGGAAAGGAAACAAATGAGGACAAACAAAAAAAGAAGAAGAAGAAAGCCAAGGTAAAGGTCGCACGTATGTGCAAGACGTGCAAACAAATAGTATTTCATGATAGTCGCAATTGCCCTAGCAAAAAAGTTCAAGGCAAAGGAACCGAGATTGTGCAACAGATGAAGCCAAATGGCGTTCTATGATGGCCTTAGTCTATTACAAAACATGAATTTATATGACTTATTACTGTTTATTTCTCCATGCACTGGATTATTGTAATCGATGGAATTATGTGTTTTGTCAAACTGTCTTCCTTTTATTTACTCTGGCTTGATGTGTATTGAATGGAGTGTAGCAATCTGCAAGAGCACCAGCTTACATCATGTTCACATTTACCTGAAGCATGCTCTGTTCTTTTATGCAAACAATCAGCAGCTATCACCCAGGAGAATATAAATGTACAAGAAACTTTGCGAGACTGTGAGCGTACATCCCTTTATTCAGTTGTATAACAGTATAGGCATCGAGTTCATTGAGTCGTCAATTATTACCAGATGTCTTTACCAGCAGTAGTATGTTTCAAGTTTGAAAGCTTAACAGTAGCATATGAATCAGGCAGGGAACAACTCAGTTGGCAAACCCATGTCCACCTCCACAATAGCATTCAGCAAAAGAAATTAAACAATGGTAGGTGTTCAGAATTTTGACAGTGCTTGGGAAGGTTGCAGCAGAAGCAACATCTTCTTGTTTGTGCATACGTAAAGGACAAATAAGAATGCAGAATCACAAGGAATGATAAGCACCTAGCTATACTATGCCGTCGTTCAACTGTATTGCATCACATATCACAGAACACTACAAAATCATCAGGGCAATACGAAATTTGTTTATTTCTGAATTGTGCATTCACACCAAGGTACATTCTCTTGTCTTTGAACTCACAAGCAGTCTGCAATGGATAAACTCACAAGCTACAATCCGCATGTACTGGAAACATTAAACAGGAACAATAAAATTCAGAACGTGGTCCTTGTTTGCTATCCAACGAGTTGTGCTCGCTTCCCACACGAGTCTTGCAGCAGGCGAAGGTCGTCAGGTGGAGCAGCAACCGACTGGATGCAGGTGCAGTGCGGTAGATGGCGTGCAGGTTGCGGCCAGCGGCGGACCGACAAGAAGGTGGACGAGCGCGGTGGTACGCCAAACGTGGTGGATCCCGCCACGGCCGCCGAACGGATCACCGAGGGCGTTCAGCAATTTGAGGCGAACAAACATGTAGGCAGGCCAAGGGCGGCCATCATCGTTGGGATCACCAGGCCATGGAGCCGTTTGAGGCGGACAAACGCAGAGGTGGGCATGCGCTGCTGCCGTCCAAGGATTCATGGGTCCGATGTATGTGCCGCCATCAAAATCTCCAGGGATTTGCAAAGAAACGCCCGCAGCAACTCTTAGTTAAGCCTGCTATTTTGCTAATAACCCCTCGGCCGAAATACCTCTCCTAATCCCCGCTCGTCTCCCTCCCAATCCCTAATCACGGCCGCAACATGCATCCCGACGACAGCCACGGCCCGGACGGCATGCATCTGGACGGACAATCGCCAGGACGGCATTCATCTGCCCTGACGATCTCCGCAACGACCATGATGGGATGCATCTCTGATTCTGAACGCCCCATCAGCATGATGGAAAAATCTCCGGAAGTGATCGTGGCGGCTCCTGCTGTTATCGATGTCCGATATGCATCAGCAGTGATCCATAGTTCAAGTGCTGATCTTGTGTATGCCTCTGCGATTTGATCTGATCAAATGGCATTTATCAGGCGACGCAAAGGCATTTATGCAGAGATCGTCAGGGCAGATGAATGCCGTCCTGGCGATTGTCCGTCCGGATGCATGCCGTCCCGGTCGTGGCTGTCGTCGGGATGCATGTTGCGGCCGTGATTAGGGATTGGGAGGGAGACGAGCGGGGATTAGCAGAGGTATTCCGGCCGAGGGGTTATTAGCAAAATGGCAGGCATAACTAAGAGTTGCTGCGGGCGTTTCTTTGCAAATCCCTGGAGATTTTGATCGCGTGCGTGGGATGGCAATCGGTCGGTCGAGGAGTCGGCGGATACAGGGATTCACGAAGCATCCCGGATGCAAGGCGTCAAGACCCCTCGCACCCCTCGCGTGACCTCCCCCCGGGCGACGCCAGGGGCCCCAACCCTAGCGCCGCCAGCACCTCTCCCTCCACCCCCTCCTGCCGCTGCTGCCGCCGGCGTGGGCGGCGGTGGCGGCGGGCCCGGTGCCAAAGGTCCTGGGCGGGGGGAGGCAGCGGATCCCATCTGAGGCGGCGGGGGCGGCCCTTCTCATGAGATCCAACGGCGGCGACTAGGACGGAGTATCCGGGCTGTATGGCGGGGGCCCGAGCACCATTGCCGGTGGAGCGGCGGCCCTGCATGGACAGCGGCGGTGGCAGTGCCCCATCCGGCGAGGTGGGCTGTCCTGCTCGTGATCGTGAAGACGGCTACTGCGGATCCAACGCCCCGTTTGGATCCGTCGCGGGGAGGCCTTTCGCCGACCGGCGGCGTGTGGGGGGACCGGTGAGGAGATGCCGGATCTCCGCCGGAGTACCGACGGCAACATACGTCTTCGTGGCGAGGTTCCGTTCGGTTCCAGCCAACCACGAGGTCGGGAAGACGTGGCTTCCGATGAAAATCGTGTTGGAAATATGCCCTAGAGGCAATAATAAATTGGTTATTATTATATTTCCTTGTTCATGATAATCGTTTGTTATCCATGCTAGAATTGTATTGATAGGAAACTCAGATACATGTGTGGATACATAGACAACACCATGTCCCTAGTAAGCCTCTAGTTGACTAGCTCGTTGATCAATAGATGGTTACGGTTTCCTGACCATGGACATTGGATGTCGTTGATAACGGGATCACATCATTAGGAGAATGATGTGATGGACAAGACCCAATCCTAAGCCTGGCACAAGATCATGTAGTTCGTATGCTAAAGCTTTTCTAATGTCAAGTATCATTTCCTTAGACCATGAGATTGTGCAACTCCCGGATACCGTAGGAGTGCTTTGGGTGTGCCAAACATCACAACGTAACTGGGTGGATATAAAGGTACACTACAGGTATCTCCGAAAGTGTCTGTTGGGTTGGCATGAATCGAGACTGGGATTTGTCACTCCGTGTAAACGGAGAGGTATCTCTGGGCCCACTCGGTAGGACATCATCATAATGTGCACAATGTGATCAAGGAGTTGATCACGGGATGATGTGTTACGAAACGAGTAAAGAGACTTGCCGGTAACGAGATTGAACAAGGTATCGGGATACCGACGATCGAATCTCGGGCAAGTATCGTACCGCTAGACAAAGGGAATTGTATACGAGATTGATTAAGTCCTTGACATCGTGGTTCGTCTGATGAGATCATCGTGGAGCATGTGGGAGCCAGCATGGGTATCCAGATCCCGCTGTTGGTTATTGACCGGAGAGTTGTCTCGGCCATGTCTGCATGACTCCCGAACCCGTAGGGTCTACACACTTAAGGTTCGATGACGCTAGGGTTATAGGGAAAGTATGTACGCGGTTACCGAATGTTGTTCGGAGTCCCGGATGAGATCCCGGACGTCACGAGGAGTTCCGGAATGGTCCGGAGGTAAAGATTGATATATAGGAAGTATGGTTTTGGCCACCGGAAGTGTTCCGGGCATCACCGGTAGTGTACCGGGACCACCGGAGGGGTCCGGGGGTCCACCAGGTGGGGCCACCAGCCCCGAAGGCCTACATGGGCCAATAGTGGGAAGGGACCAGCCCCTAGATGGGCTAGGGCGCCTTCCACCAAGGCCCAAGGCGCCTCCAATAGGGGAAGGGGGCAAACCCTAGGGCAGATGGGCCCTAAGGCCCACCCTAGGTGCGCCTCCCCCTCTCCCCCTTGTGGCCACCACCCTAGATGGGATCTAGGGCTGCCGCACCCCTTGGGGTGGGAACCCTAGGTGGGGGCGCAGCCCTCCCTCTCCCCTATATATAGTGGAGGCAAAGGGGCAGCCCAACACACGATTCAATCTCCCTGTTGGCGCAGCCCTACCCCTCTTCCTCCTCGTCTCTCGTAGTGCTTGGCGAAGCCCTGCTGGAGTCCCGCGCTCCTCCACCACCACCACGCCGTCGTGCTGCTGCTGGATGGAGTCTTCCCAGCCTCTCCTTCTCCCCTTGCTGGATCAAGGCGTAGGAGACGTCACCGGGCTGTACGTGTGTTGAACACGGAGGTGTCGTCCGTTCGGCACTAGGATCATCGGTGATTTGGATCACGACGAGTACGACTCCATCAACCCGTTCACTTGAACGCTTCCGCTTAGCGATCTACAAGGGTATGTAGATGCACTCTCCTTCCCCTCGTTGCTAGATTACTCCATAGATTGATCTTGGTGATGCGTAGAAAATTTTGAATTTCTGCTACGTTCCCCAACAGTGGCATCATGAGCCAGGTTTATGCGTAGTTACTATGCACGAGTAGAACACAAAATAGTTGTGGGCGTCGATATTGTCAATTATCTTGTCGTTACTAGTCTTATCTTGATTCGGCGGCATCATGGGATGAAGCGGCCCGGACCAACCTTACACGTACGCTTACGTGAGACCAGTTCCACCGACTGACATGCACTAGTTGCATAAGGTGGCTGGCGGGTGTCTGTCTCTCCCACTTTAGTCGGATCGGATTCGATGAACATGGTCCTTATGAAGGGTAAATAGAAATTGGCAATTCACGTTGTGGTTTTGGCGTAGGTAAGAAACGTTCTTGCTAGCAACCTATAGCAGCCACGTAAAAACTTGCAACAACAATTAGAGGACGTCTAACTTGTTTTTGCAGCATATGCGTTGTAATGTGATATGGCCAAAAGGATGTGATGAATGATATATGTGATGTATGAGATTGATCATGTTCTTGTAATAGGAATCACGACTTGCATGTCGATGAGTATGACAACCGGCAGGAGCCATAGGAGTTGTCTTAATTTATTTATGACCTGCGTGTCAACATAAACGTCATGTAATTACTTTACTTTATTGCTAACCGTTAGTTGTAGTAGTAGAAGTAATAGTTGGCGAGACAACTTCATGAAGACACGATGATGGAGATCATGATGATGGAGATCATGGTGTCATGCCGGTGACAACGATGATCATGCAGCCCCGAAGATGGAGATCAAAAGGAGCAAAATGATATTGGCCATATCATGTCACTTTTTGATTGCATGTGATGTTTATCATGTTTTTGCATCTTATTTGCTTAGAACGACGGTAGTAAATAAGATGATCCCTCATTAAAATTTCAAGAAAGTGTTCCCCCTAACTGTGCACCGTTGCGAAGGTTCGTTGTTTCGAAGCACCACGTGATGATCGGGTGTGATAGATTCTAACGTTCGAATACAACGGGTGTTGACGAGCCTAGCATGTACAGACATGGCCTCGGGACACATGCGAAACACTTAGGTTGACTTGACGAGCCTAGCATGTACAGACATGGCCTCGGAACACGGAGGACCGAAAGGTCGAGCATGAGTCGTATGGTAGATACGATCAACATGAAGATATTCACCGATGATGACTAGTCCGTCTCACGTGATGATCGGACATGGCCTAGTTGACTCGGATCATGTAATCACTTAGATGACTAGAGAGATGTCTATCTGAGTGGGAGTTCATAAGATGAACTTAATTATCCTGAACATAGTCAAAAGATCTTCGCAAATTATGTCGTGGCTCGCACTTTAGTTCTACTGTTTAGATATGTTCCTAGAGAAAATTTAGTTGAAATTTGATAGTAGCAATTATGCGGACTAGGTCCGTAAACTGAGGATTGTCCTCATCGCTTCATAGAAGGCTTATGTCCTTAATGCACCGCTCAGTGTGCTGAACCTCGAACGTCGTCTGTGGATGTTGCGAACATCTGACATACACATTTTGATAACTACGTGATAGTTCAATTAAACGGTTTAGAGTTGAGGCACCGAACACGTTTTGAAACGTCGCGAAACATACGAGATGTTTTGAGGGCTGAAATTGGGATTTCAGGCTCGTGCCCACGTCAAGAGGTATAAGACCTCCGACGATTTTCTTAGCCTGCAAACTAAGGGAGAAAAGCTCAATTGTTGAGTTTGTGCTCAGATTGTCTAAGTACAACAATCATTTGAATCGAGTGGGAGTTGATCTTCTAGATGAGATAGTGATGTTTCTCCGAAGTCATTACCACCAAGCTGCTAGAGCTTCGTGATGAACTATAATATATCAGGGACATATATGATGATCCTTGAGATATTCGCGATGTTTGACACCACAAAAGTAGAAATCAAGAAGGAGCATCAATTGTTGATGGTGGGTGAAACCACTAGTTTCAAGAAGGGCAAGGGCAAAAAGGGATACTTCATGAAACGGCAAATCAGCTGCTGCTCTAGTGAAGAAACCCAAGGTTGAACCCAAACCCGAGACTAAGTGCTTCTGTAATAAGGGGAACAACACTGGAGCAGAATTACCCTAGATACTTGGTAGATGAGAAGGTGGCAAGGTTGATAGAAGTATATTGGATATACATTGTGTTAATGTGTACTTTACTAGTACTCCTAGTAGCACCATGGTATTAGATACCGGTTCGGTTGCTAAATGTTAGTAAACTCGAAATAAAAGGCTGCGGAGTAAACGGAGACTAGCTAAAGGTGAGCTGGCAATATGTGTTGGAAGTTTTTCCAAGCTTGATGTGATCAAGCATCGCACACTCCCTCTACCATCGAGATTGGTGTTTGCGTTGAGCATAGACATGATTGGATTATGTCTATCGCAATACGGTTATTCATTTAAGGAGAATAATGGTTACTCTGTTTATTTGAATAATACCTTCAATGGTCTTGCACCTAAAATGAATGGTTTATTGAGTCTCGATCGTAGTGATACACATGTTCATGCCAAAAGATATAAGATAGTAATGATAGTACCACCTACTTGTGGCACTGCCACGTAAGTCATATCGGTATAAAACGCATGAAGAAGCTCCATGTTGATGGATCTTTGGGCTCACTCGTTTTGAAAAGTTTGAGACATGCGAACCATGTCTATTGGTGTATATGCATGAAGAAACTCCATGCAAATGGACCGTTTGGACTCACTTGATTTTGAATCACTTGAGACATGCAAATCATACCACATGGGCAAGATGACCGAAAGCCTCGTTTTCAGTAAAATGGAACTAGAAAGCAACTTGTTGGAAGTAATACATTTTGATGTGTGCAGTCCAATGAGTGCTGAGGCGTGTAGTGGATATCGTTATGTTCTTACTTCACAAATGATTTGAGTAGATGTTGAGTATATTTACTTGATGAATCACGAGTCTGAATTATTGAAAGGTTCAAGTAATTTCAGGGTGAAGTTGAAAGATCGTCGTGACAAGAGGATAAAATATCTATGATATGATCATAGAGATGAATATCTGAATTACGAGTTTGGCACAAAATTAAGACATTGTGGAAATTGTTTCACAACTAATACAGCCTGAAACACCATAGTATGATGGTGTGTCTGAACATCATAACCGCACCCTATTGGATATGATGCATACCATGATGTCTCTTATTGAATTACCACGATAGTTTATGGGTTAGGCATTAGAGACAACCACATTCACTTTAAATAGGGCACCACGTAATTCCGATGAGATGACACCGTATGAACTATGGTTTAGAGAAACCTAAGCTGTCATTTCTTAAAAGTTTGGGGCTGCGACGCTTATGTGAAAAAGTTTCAGGCTGATAAGCTCGAACCCAAAGCGGATAAATGCATCTTCATAGGACACCCAAAACAGTTGGGTATACCTCCTGTCTCAGATCCGAAAGCAATAAGGGATTGTTTCTAGAATCGGGACCTTTCTCGAGGAAAAGTTTCTCTCGAAAGAATTGAGTGGGAGGATGGTGGAGACTTGATGAGGTTATTGAACCGTCTCTTCAACTAGTGTGTGGCAGGGCACAGGGAGTTGTTCCTGTGGCACCTACACCAATTGAAGTGGAAGCTTATGATAGTGATCATGAAACTTCAGATCAAGTCACTACCAAACCTCGTGGGATGACAAGGATGCGTACTACTTCAGAGTGGTACGTAATCCTGTCTTGGAAGTCATGTTGCTAGACAACAATGAACCTACGAGCTATGGAGAAGCGATGGTGGGCCTGGATTCCAAAATGGCTCGAGGCCATATAATCCGAGAGAGGATCCATATATGAAAACAAAGTGTAGACTTTGGAAGAACTACTTGATGGTCGTAAGGCTGTTAGGTAGATATGAATTTTAAAAGGAAGACGGACAATGATGGTAAGTATCACCATTAAGAAAGCTCGACTTGTCGTTAAGATGTTTTCCGACAAGTTCAAGGAGTTGACTACGATGAGACTTTCTCACTCGTAGCGATGCTAAGAGTCTGTTGGAATTATATTAGCGATTACTGCATTATTTATGAAATCTTGCAGATAGGATGTCAAAACATTGTTTCCTCGACGATTTTCTTGAGGAAAGGTTGTATGTGATACAACCGGAAGGTTTTGTCAATCCTGAAAGATGCTAATAAGTATGCAAAGCTCCAGCAATCCTTCTAAGGACTGGAGTAAGCATCTCGGAGTTGGAATGTATGCTTTGATGAGATGATCAAAGATTTTGGGTGTATACAAAGTTTATGAGAAATTTGTATTTCCAAAGAAGTGAGTGAGAGCACTATAGAATTTCTGATGAGTATATGTTGTTGACATATTGTTGATCAGAAATGACATAGAATTTCTGGAAAGCATATAGGGTTATTTGGAAAGTGTTTTTCAATGGAAAGCCTGGATTAAGCTACTTGAACATTGAGCATCAAGATCTATAAGGATAGATCAAAATGCTTAATGGTACTTTCAAATGAGCACATACCTTGACATGATCTTGAAGGTGTTCAAGATGGATCAGTCAAAGAAGGAGTTCTTGCCTGAGTTGTAAGGTATGAAGTTAAGACTTAAAGCACGACCACGGCAGAAGAAAGAGGAAGGACGAAGGTCGTCCCCTATGCTTTTGTCATAGGCTCTATACGGTGTGCCATGCTGAGTACCGCACCTGATGTGTGCCTTGCCACATATCTGGCAAGAGGGTACAAAGGTAATCTAGGAGTAGATCACCAGATAGCGGTCTAAATTATCCTTAGAGGAATAAGGATATGTTTCTCGGTTATGGAGGTGATAAAGAGTTCGACGTAAAGAGTTACGTCGATGCAAGCTTAACACCTATCCGGATAGCTCTGAGTAGAGATACCGGATACGTATAATGGAGCAACAATTTAGAATAGCTCCAAGTAGAACAGTTATTTGAAATGGCTCCAAATGTAGCATAGTAGTTGCATCTACAAGATGACATAGAAATTTGCGAAGTACATACGGATCTGAATGTTGCAGACACGTTGACTGAAACCTCTCTCACAAGCATAACATGATCAAACCCAGAACTCTTTGGGTGTTAGTAACATGGGGATGTGACCTTGAGTGTTAATCACATATCGATGTGAACTGGATTATTGACTCTAGTGCAAGTGGGAGACTGTTGGAAATATGCCCTAGAGGCAATAATAAATTGGTTATTATTATATTTCCTTGTTCATGATAATCGTTTATTATCCATGCTAGAATTGTATTGATAGGAAACTCAGATACATGTGTGGATACATAGACAACAACATGTTCCTAGTAAGCCTCTAGTTGACTAGCTCGTTGATCAATAGATGGTTACGGTTTCCTGACCATGGACATTGGATGTCGTTGATAACGGGATCACATCATTAGGAGAATGATGTGATGGACAAGACCCAATCCTAAGCCTAGCACAAGATCATGTAGTTCGTATGCTAAAGCTTTTCTAATGTCAAGTATCATTTCCTTAGACCATGAGATTGTGCAACTCCCGGATACCGTAGGAGTGCTTTGGGTGTGCCAAACATCACAACGTAACTGGGTGGCTATAAAGGTACACTACAGGTATCTCCGAAAGTGTCTGTTGGGTTGGCATGAATCGAGACTGGGATTTGTCACTCCGTGTAAACGGAGAGGTATCTCTGGGCCCACTCGGTAGGACATCATCATAATGTGCACAATGTGATCAAGGAGTTGATCACGGGATGATGTGTTACGAAACGAGTAAAGAGACTTGCCGGTAACGAGATTGAACAAGGTATCGGGATACCGACGATCGAATCTCGGGCAAGTATCGTACCGCTAGACAAAGGGAATTGTATACGGGATTGATTAAGTCCTTGACATCGTGGTTCATCCGATGAGATCATCGTGGAGCATGTGGGAGCCAGCATGGGTATCCAGATCCCGATGTTGGTTATTGACCGGAGAGTTGCCTCGGCCATGTCTGCATGACTCCCGAACCCGTAGGGTCTACACACTTAAGGTTCGATGACGCTAGGGTTATAGGGAAAGTATGTACGCAGTTACCGAATGTTGTTCGGAGTCCCGGATGAGATCCCGGACGTCACGAGGAGTTCCAGAATGGTGCTAAGGTAAAGATTGATATATAGAAAGTATGGTTTTGGCCACCGGAAGTGTTCTGGGCATCACCGGTAGTGTACCGGGACCACCGGAGGGGTCCGGGGGTCCACCAGGTGGGGCGCCTCCCACCAAGGCCCAAGGCGCCTCCAATAGGGGAAGGGGACAAACCCTAGGGCAGATGGGCCCTAAGGCCCACCCTAGGTGCGCCTCCCCCTCTCCCCCTTGTGGCCGCCACCCTAGATGGGATCTAGGGCTGCCGCACCCCTTGGGGTGGGAACCCTAGGTGGGGGCGCAGCCCTCCCTCTCCCCTATATATAGTGGAGGCAAAGGGGCAGCCCAACACACGATTCAATCTCCCTGTTGGCGCAGCCCTACCCCTCTTCCTCCTCGTCTCTCGTAGTGCTTGGCGAAGCCCTGCTGGAGTCCCGCGCTCCTCCACCACCACCACGCCGTCGTGTTGCTGCTGGATGGAGTCTTCCCAACCTCTCCTTCTCCCCTTGCTGGATCAAGGCGTAGGAGACGTCACCAGGCTGTACGTGTGTTGAACACGGAGGTGCCGTCCGTTCAGCACTAGGATCATCGGTGATTTGGATCACGACGAGTACGACTCCATTAACCCGTTCACTTGAACGCTTCCGCTTAGCGATCTACAAGGGTATGTAGATGCACTCTCCTTCCCCTCGTTGCTAGATTACTCCATAGATTGATCTTGGTGATGCGTAGAAAATTTTGAATTTCTGCTACGTTCCCCAACAAATCGCGCCAGACTGTGGTCTTGGCGGACGATGGCGGAGTCTCAGACGTCGTTTCCTTCTGGAGGCATCGTCGTTGCAGGTCTCATCAACCTGATCGGAAAGTTTCGGGGGAAACCCTAGATCTAGGTCTACCGGATCGGACGATGAAGGTGCTATCGGTATCGTTCTCCCTCATGGGGGCATCGTTTTGGAGCGAGTGCTGGTTGGAGGGGACAAGAGGAGCGGTGTTTCATCTGCTTCATTGATGACGGCGGATCTCGGCGGCGTGGCGCAGTGGAGACTCGGCGCCTGATGAGCAGAGATGGGACTCGCGCAGGAGGGTGACGCTGCCTGGCGTCATGGTGGCATCGGCGGCAGTTGGACCGGCCAAGGTTGATGCAGCAGTACAGCTCTGAAGATGAATTCGTGGCAGGTGGCTGCGGCGGCCTCATACCCGGCAGGGCCTGGTTGAGAAGCACGCCGGACTGGTGGGTGCCCATACCCGGCAGGCGTCCTGGGTGGGACCTCAAGTCTTTAGATGTTTAGGTTTGCCTGGTTTGGTATTAGACCCAGACTTTCAGCGCCCCTACATCAACTGGATAGGGATAGCGACAGTTGTTGCTTAGTTTGGTGGTTTTAGTCTTATTATTGTATGACTCTGTACGGTCTTGTGTCAATAATTAATAAAGTGGCCATATGCATCGTCCAGATGCAGAGGCCAGGGGTCGTCTTCCTTTTCTAAAAAAAAAGCCATGCATGCAAAGAAGATAATCATGTATGCACGAGAATCTCCAACGAAATCCGATATCCCATGCATGGTAGAGTTTAATTTCTCTTTCACCACGGTCGTCGACAATTTGTCCCAATGTGAGCAACACCATCCGATAAAAAGGTTTGCCCAATGACCCATTCATGCGAAAGGTGCGCAGCGCGCATGAAGCCACGCCCCTAATATAGTCCTTCTCCATCTCAAAGTAGCAGAAAGCCGCACGTGCATGTAATATGCACCCTTATTTTGGTTCTGCCTGAGACGAGTCATGCGTCCCCATTCCGGTGAAGCGGGGAAGCCAAAGCTATTGCCCGCATCCCCGCGGCTGCTTCTTCCCACGTCCACACAACCACAAGAAACGTCGGGGACTCGCCGGTGATCAATCCCCATCACTCGCCGGTGATTGGTCTGGACGCGACCAATGGCAGAAACCGCAGCGATAGCACCACCACCACAACCAATGGCACCACCGCAACCAGTGGAGGAAAACGCAACGGCGGCACCGCCACAACCAATGGCACCACCGCAACCAATGGCGGAAAACGCAACGGCGGCACCACCGCAACCAATGGCGGAAAGCGCAACTGTCGTTGTGGTGGTGCCACCACCACCGCCAAACGGCGCCACAACATTCCTCTGCCTCATCCTCGCCTTCTTCATCCCTCCCCTCGGCGTTTTCCTCAAGTACAAATGTGAGGTAAGTGTGCGCTCACCCACATCATCTCAAGGTTGTCGATGTGACACAATAGCTTCTATTTTTTTAACGTGTGTGACACAATAGCTTTACCATTGCCATGGATATATGCATGCATTTCAACATTCTGGGGCTCCTGATCGGATCGCTTCTTGCTGGTGTTTCTGCTGCAGATTGAATTCTGGATCTGCCTCATCCTAACATTCTTGGCCTACGCGCCGGGCATCATCTACGCCGTCTGGGTGATCGTGAAGTAGAGATTACGCCCGTGAACGTTGGGACAACAGGGATTTGATTCTTCTCTTCGAATCCCAGACATAGAAGAAAAGAAAGACTTCACAGAGGCAAGAACACTTTGGGAAATCCCAGGGGGAAATGATGCCGTTGGAATGGGAGGACTAAAGGATTTGTCGCCTCAGTTTTAGGCTATGTCTCTTTTTCACCTTCCATTTTTTGGTGCTGAGAATTAGTTATTGTTATCTGGGAAATTAACAATAACAGGTTGTGTTGTCATTGACATATCGTGGCTGCAAAATTCCAGAGAAACATGTCATTCTCTCTTTTCCAAAAACTGACTTAGGGGGGCAAGATATGTTTCATTACGACTCAAGTGGCCTGGGACACTAACATATCAAGGTATGGCGCGCACGTACGTCAGTGCCGATGAAGTCACTTGTTCGTTTGAGGTGTAAAGACAAAATTAATGTGTTACCCACTGCCATCCCGCAATTTTCCAACCCAAACTCTCGTCTCTCATTTCTATTCTACTACAACACATTTTATTGAACCACATTTGTTCCATGGTAAATATTATTGAGGTGAGGTGCATATAGTTCAACAAAGAAATTCAAACCACAGAATTACAATTAAAATTAAGTTGTATTCCAAAAAGGAAATCCTAAATACACAAACATATATAGTTCAATCACAAGCACCACAAACTATTGTTCGCCCGTACCTGCAAATGCACAAAATGCATGTCAATTAAATTGAAAATGCTCAAACCATAAGCAAACAAGGAAATAAATAAGTAAACGTGTGCACTCTTCGGTCACTGGCAAAGGGCCACACCACACCCTCCCACACCTTTTCACGTGGCCATGACACTCTCCGTGTCACCATGGCCGGCCAACCTCACCTTCAGAGACAATGAATGCAGCTCGCTTTGCTTACTAACTGGCCGAGTGATCAAAGTCTGAATCCTAACACGCACAAACAGTGTTCAAGACGAAACATGCAAGATTGATTCGGGTAGTCAGTTTGTTCTTGGAAACTAGATCAGAAAGGAAGATAAACATGTCTCCAAACAACAAAATACAATGGTGTGCAGCTGCAGCTCAAGGCCAGGGACGGTCGCCTGGCCTGCTGGCGTGCCGTTGAGGGCAGGACACGGGGAAACAAGGGCAGAGCATTCAACTAACTAGAATCCCGAAAATGTTGCTTGGGACCATAGTCCATCCGAACCCATGCTCAGAACCGTTCATCTCAGGACACCGCGTATGGAGATATGTGCATGGTGAGTAAACTATTGCATGGTGGAAACAGTTTAGTGTGATGGCGGGAACAATTTAGAGGGTTAGAAACCATGCATGTGCCAAATATGATCGTATTTAATGCTATACCATAGCTAATAAAATAGTCATGTTGCATCGGACAATGAAATGTTGTCTCATATGCACACTGTTCACTATTGTTTATTGCCTCGTTATGCTTGTCGAGCTCTGTCCCCAACACATGCATGAAGTAGGCTGGCTAGGAATGCTATGCAATTGAAACTTGAAAATACGCTCAAGATAATTCGTGCATAGATAATTTTTCGTAGATATTTCTGCAACTCTTTTTCCTTCAATTTTGTATCCCATGAAACCTACAATCTTCTTGTGCATGATTGATGACCTGCTGTTCAGACATATAGCGTTGATGTGTCTACATCTCTTTTTCCAAAATATCAGTACTAATTTCCTACTTAATATTGTATTGAAAGTATTATGGGTACATGCTATATTCCTCTCACCTGACATAAGCTTATCAAAGACTTTAAAATTGTCTCCATGCAGCCGCACTGTTCACAATTGTTTAATGCACGCCAATTCTGCCCCCAGGACATGCATGCCAACATAAAATTCAGTTTTTCTTTGTTTTTCAAAAAATCATGAAAAAATTCACACATGTAGTAACCTGAATGTTCAGTGAACTAATTTTTTTAACATTTTTTCCAAATGGATGCGATCTGTGGAAGAATATTTTTTTCCATAACCATATGAAACAATAATAATAGATAGAAAAACAGATTGCTTCAGATGTTGCCACAGTAACATAGAGGCGTGTGCCAGCCCTTCCCTTAAAAAATGCAAGCCTACGCAGGCCTAGAGCAAGCTGCCAAGAGAAGGATTAAGCTAATCAAAGAAATTTGAATGCTAACCAAGCCCAAATCCACATGAAGACCATTACTATATCTAACGGCATTGACCATAGGTTCCGCTGGACCATGGTCCTAAATATCTCCTAGAATCCCTGCCCCAAATTTCCTACATGTGCATGCAATTTTCTTCCACGATCAGCTTCTAGATCATGTTTTCATATGAATAAAAGTATTAGTATCCATATCCTGGTAGCCTGCTACAGATAGGTACAGACACAAAGATGATCCCTTTCCTATGTCATCATCTCAGTAAAGAAACGCCACTCGCAGTTCATCCCACACGCAGTTCACGGCCCCTCCAGACCTGCAAAACTCACAACCAAACCATGGAAATGTGTCATCACATACTCGACCATGTCGGAGCAAGAATTTCTAGTTGCACGAAAGCTAGCACCGGATCATTGACAGACTGGCTGCCATGTCCATCATCTGGATAAAACAATGTCTGACTGACCACTTTGTTGAGGCCCCGAATGGCGTCCTTCAACCCCTCGCGCGTCGCCATTGTGACGACGCCGAATTCCTTGGACTCCCACCGAGCTCCTGTGTGATGGTAGATGACTTTAGCATGGACCACTTCGCCGAACTCGCTGAACAGCCGCTTCAGCTCATATCCGTTCACTTCCGGCGACAGATTGTTCACGAAGAGCATGAACATAGAGGACACGGATCGACGGGGAGACGGTGTTTCTTCTGCCCGACCTCCAGTTGCAGCTGCCTTGCTCACAGTAACGAGTCTGCCGCACAACTCCTGCATGTCCAAATAAAAAGGTCGATCAGAATCATAAAGTGTTCTACATTCTTCAGCACAGAAATTGCACATAACCCTGACGTCGAGACCTAAAAGAAACAAATTATGTCGAAAGAACACCAAATTAGCAGAACGAAGAGGGCGATTAGTTTGGCTTCACTTCAGACAATGGTGTTCCTCAAATCAGAAACAAAGGGCAGTGTCCTGAAATCAATTTACTTTGTATGCAAACCAGAAACCAATACCACATCACACAACCATAGGATCCTATTACATTACAGGAAAGGTATGGAAATGCAAACTGGGGGAAGACCTTATATCCATACTATAATCATATACTCTCTCCGTTCCTAAATACTTGTCTTTCTAGGCATTTCAACAAGTGACTACATACGGAGCAAAATGAGTGAATCTACACTCTAAAATATGTCTACATACATCCGTATGTAGTAGTTATTTGAAATGTCTAGAAAGACAAATATTTAGGAACGGAGGGAGTAGTACTTGCTCAACTATGAGCACAGGAGATGCAGCTAAGATAGGAGAATAGGTCCAGTTTTAACTTGAGGAGACTGGCCGCATCAGGTTATCATTTATCAAATATACTCACGCTATGATGGTACAACTCCACAGCCTTCTCGGCCTCTTCAACAGTATTCATGGTGACAAGCCCACATCCAAGGCTCTGGCCTGTTTCCCTGTCGTAAAATACCTGCACAGGCACAACGTAGAAACTGTATTTCAGAACAATGAGTGATAACACTACCAACTGCAACCTAAACGTATCACAAAAGCACAAAAGGCAGCCAATTACTGCTAGACTCCAGCAGCTCCACCCTACAGACTTCAACAACGCACATCACCACATACAACAAGGAAAGTCCAGAACTGTGTGATGTTGCTATAGTAGTTGCAGGCCATTTTTAGGTAGTGCATACATTACTGATGAATCAAGAATTTGAGGCACTATTTCACATATCGATGAGCGGACAAGGATAATGAAGAGATAAGAATGCTCACCTCTGATAGCACAACACTGCCAGCATGATAGAAGAGCCCGGGAAGGTCCTCCCGGTCCATGTGATACGGTAGGTTCTCCACGCGAACCTGCCTGGCTGATGGATTTGTTGGGTACACCACATCCAGCGGTGGCGAATCTAGAAAGAAAATGGAGGGTGGGCTCAAAGTTTACGCTGAGAAAACTGAACGCCCTTTTAAAGAAAAAATCGATTATTTCCTAATCATTTTGTGCAAATAAACTGAAAATTTCCCAGATTACTAGAGGAAACGTGTACTCCCTCCGTCCCATGATGTAAGACGTTTTTACAAACTAGCATAGTTTGCAAAAGTGTCTTACATTATGGGACGGAGGGAGTAGTAATTACTAGAATGTTTTTGGATTTTTTTTTAAAATTATCAATCAGAACAAAATTTGGAATCTGTTTAGCGAAATAGTCATTATCTCCAAATCCATTCATCCAAATATGCTCAAACTTTCACAGATTACTAGTGAAAGCATGTATTATTTACTAGAAGTTTTCTGATTTTTTTGAAAAATATCAAATTAGAACCAAATTTTAAATCTGTTCCCCACAATAGCCATTATCTCCTAATTCTCTTGTTCAAATAAGCTCATAATTTCCCATACTACTGGAAGAATGCGGTATTTAATGTTTTGAAGAAATATCAAATTTTGCAAGAAACAAATGGTTTTACCAACTAACCTAGCTAAACCTACAGCAAATAAACGATTGACTTTTGACAACAGAGTAGCACACTGCAGCACAGCACTAAACAAGCATCAAAGAAAGCAAGAAAATAGGCAGAGTACAGAGAGAAACTAGACAGAGAAGAAATCTACCGGGCAGGGGAGCCTCGGAAGTCCTCGGGTGATGGGCGGCTGCCATGCGTCGGTTGCCTCGGGCGATGTCATCCAGGTGTTTCTCGGAATAAGATGCTGGCATACTTTTGCACTTGAATGCTTGCCTCAGTTTTTTCCACTTGGCTTCCTTGTCAGTAGCATGACAATGATCATCATTCAAGAGACCTTGACCCCAATACTTGCATGGAGCTGGAACATCGCATACAAAACAGTAGCACTGCATTTGAAAAACAGCAATGTGGTTGCATTACAAATGATGTACTATAATCATTGTATCTATTGCCAACAGCATCAGGGAGTGAAAATGCTTGTTACTTACCATGCTACAGCGCTTTACGTGAGAAGTAGTGCTGAAGGGCAAGTCAACACATAGATGACGCGAGTGAGGGAAGTCCTTGCATGCTATCTGCAGAATCATACCATCTGATTGTAATTTAACTGATACAGAAATGCTACCACGGGTAAATTGCAGTAGTGTAATTTCTACGATAAAGCTCCTCCTTATCTCTGTTCAATTTGACAGTTAGACATGATCCAAATCTATGTACTTAAATAGGCCACTTTCTTGTTACAAGTTGAACGGTGCATCTATTTGGTCTTCAACCAATTACACGTCATTTGAATCAAAAGTATGTTGTGCGGCAGTGAACAGGGGACACTTAAATTGTATGCTCTCTGAAGCAAAATTTATTTCGAAGTGACAGATACGAATGAATGACCGATGAAATCAGCATCTCTACACACCCTGGCTCCAACATATAACGTACAACTTCTATGGTACCCATGAAATGCAAGGCAATGAGCATAGACTGGACAGAGGTGTTGGGTCGCAAACACGGTGCACTAGATTCCTTTCTCACAATGTGATAATTGGTGATCCTAGACACTCAGACCACTGACCTGTGACAAAGCATGGTACCACCCATGGAACAACATAGTAAAAGCAACACCAAACAATGGAAGCTCATATGTATAGCGGAGCATTTCAAAAAGTGTCCAACATCTAAGGAAGGGCATGATTTGGAGAGTCGGGGATGGATAGAACATAGGACAGGATTATCATCTGATCCCTGGCTACCAAGAGGCGTTACCAGTGAGAGGTACACATCTGAATCTGATCACAAGAGTATGGAATATAATTGACCCAATAACAAACTCTTGGGATACCCAACTGGTGAAGCAGATCTTCATTGCGGAAGATGCAATGATCCTCTCGGCTTTCTTGAAGAACAATCCGTCTAACTGAAGAAGAATGCACTAAGGTGTGCATCTTGCTTTGGCTGTGGTGGCATGAAAGAAATGAAGCCAATGCTGGAGGCACATTTGAAACTCCATATATAATTTGGCCCTCTCTTAACAAATATGTTCATGTACGTATACAGGAAGCTCAAGCAGCAGAGAGGGAGGGCGACCCAGAAGCAAACATGCATCCACAGATGGCCTCCGCCGCCAAGTGAGTTTCTTAAAATAAATACCGATGCTGCTTTTGTTTAAGAATCTTGAGTTCTTCACACACAACTGCCAGATAGGATGCAACTGTGTCGCACTTAAAAACAGACTTGATGGAGCTTTGTTTCAGGAAACTGAATTTCTACTGAATGTGGCTTTTGATGTTGCAAGACTGAACTGAATATATGGCATGGGTCCTGTAACAACTCAGCGCACATGATATCTGTTCATGGAGCCAAATTGGGGGATGGCAGTTGTGAGACTTGGCTTAGCAATCATGAGACGATTTCACATGTAATGAATTATGTAACTGGCGGTTAATGGAACACATTGTAAAGAGAAAGTGGAAGAAGGGAACAGATCGATAGATACCTGCCCTTTCGCGGCAACGATCTCCACTTCGTCTGACGCGTCGCCCCCTGAAGCCCTCGCCTTGGCGCCCGCAACAGCGAGCGGCTTGTCGGGGTCGCCGTCCAGAACCACACAGTCGTCATCGTCGTCGCTGTCGTCCTTGCCCTTCTTCCTCCGCGTCCGTGGCGCCGGCGCCGGCGAGCCACCGTCGTCGGAGCTGATCTCCACCACGTCGCGCGGCTGAAGCCCCAACAGCGAGAACCGTGAGAGCGTGGATTCGGGGAACTCGGCGGGGGCATCGCGCTCCCCGGAGCTCTCGTCGTCGTCGGAGCTGCTCTCCGCCACGCCGCGTGGCTGCGGCCCCATCCGCGAGAGCCGTGAGGTCATCCCCGGCGAGCGCGACGCTGACTGGAGGCGGATCGCTTGAGGTGCTGGGAGGGAAGGTGAGGGTGGGGGAATGGGGAGCGACGGCGGCGGACGGACTGTTGGTGGAGTGGAGACCAGCTATTCCGGGGCTTGGTGGGCCCGCTGAAAGTCTCGCCCGCTGCGGCTTCCCAAATTTTGAATTTCGTGAGTCCTTTGTGTCTCATGTCTTATTTTCCGTGTGGGCGACCGCACCTTCACTCCTCGGAGCTCATATAAGATCTCACCCGTCCCACATGGACACGGAAGAAAACGCCACCTTAGATTTAGACTAGGTTCAGGTCTGGTCACTTTTGTTTAATGAAATATGTCAAAAATATGATGAATGTACTTCGGTTTAAATGAAAATCATCTGGCTTGCATGTAATTTATCAGATTTGTTGAAATTCGTTTCGAAATATACGCGGGCATGGTTGGATGATCGGCTCCCTTTGTCCGCGGACCGATACCGTTTTCATTTTAGGGGGCTCAACATTGAAGATGCCTTTAACCCTGTATATGCCCATGTTCGCAACACAGCACTGCACACTGACATCTTATATCCATCCTCCCAATACATGTATGGTTTCCCCCTCCCCTCGTGTGGCATCGTCACTCGGCTTGCGGCAATGCCCCATACTAGCATCGGCGGCGGTATGCATGAGCGTCACCTACGCAAGCAGCCTCACAGTACGTAGGTAGGCCATGCAAAAGGGAAAAAATCCAAAAAAAATCTTGAAGTTGTAGACAAAAGCTAAATTAAATCCTGAACTTTGAATACTGAAAATTGGCATCCTGAACTTGTAATCCCGGTCTATTTTAGACCCTAGAGCTGTTTAGCACACTGGAAATACTACAATTCCGATCGGAATAAGCTGCTACTCTCACGGACAAGAATTTGGGCTGGCCCACTATACCATAGCAAGAATTCGTGGAGTTTAAGAAATGTTCGCACATTTCTAAAATTGTTTGGAAGTTAAAACAATGTTCTTGTTTTCTATTTTTGGCACAAATTCAATTTTCTTTTGTGTTTTAAAAAATGTTTCGAATTTTTAAATTCTACTCACATTTTTTAAAAACTTTCTGTGATTTAAAAAAAATCACATTTGTCAAAAAATGTTCAGAATTCCAACAGTTTTTCACATGCCATGAAAAGTGTTTCGGATTTTCAACAATTGTGTCACAAATAATGTTTTTGGAATTTTGTAAATTACTTATCTTTTGGAAAACACCGAAGTGTCGAACTTCAAAAACAATATGAAGAATATACGTGACATGTGTTTGAAAAAATTGTATACAATTTTTAAAATTCGTAACAATGTAAAAAATGTTTGTGTAGTTTTATAAAATGTTATTATCGTTAAGAAATTTTAAACGTGTATTTGGAAAAAAAAACACTACCATGTATTCAATTTTTTAAGAAAACATGTTTTTAAAAAATGTAAATAACATATCTGAAATATGGCGAAAGTGTATCAAAAAGTATTTGCCCTAAAAATTCACATTGGGTACTGAGAATAATTAGACATGTGTAAAAAAGAAAACCAGTTACCGATAAAGAAACAAAACAAAAGTGAAAAGAAACAATATGAAGAAAATCGAGAAAGAAAGAAAAGAAACCAAAAGTATAACGAAGAAAGAAAAACCAGATAAAACCAGTGAAAAAATAAAGTATAATGAAGGAAAAAAGAAAAAGAAAAAAGAACAAGGAAAAACCAGACCAGCACGAGAGACTGCGCTAATAGGCCGACCCAATTCAGCGAATACCGGCTAAATCCTCTCAAAGTTCAAAATAGACCAGGATCGAAGAGTTTGGTGTGCCGATTTCATGAATTGGAATTCAGGGTTCGATTTAGCTTTTGCCTACAAATTCAAGGTTTGTTTTGGACTTTTTTCATGGAGAAACGTTGGCAGCCCATCGTGGCAACCACGGCTTGACATGACGCCCAGACGATTTGCAGTAATTAAGGGCTTTAGATTGGACTTCTAGAATAAGCTAAACAGGGGACAACTTATTTCCACAGCCATCCATAAGCACCAATAAAACTGGTCCTAACACAACGACAACATTAGTCACGTGTGGTCTTATTTTCGGCTCACTGTGACCAAAATGTCGGACAAGTGCGCAGCCGGCCCAATTCGGCGCCTCGTTGTCATGTCATTTGATATTTGTGTTGGTATTTTCCTTCTTGTCTCTGTCAATTTTATTTCTTTTTTCGGTTTATCTGAGTTTTGTTCCGTTTTTGTTCTTCATGCTTTGAGTCGATATTTTCTATTTTACTTTTCTGTTTCCTTTCATTTTTGTTTATGTTTTTTCTATACACATGAAAATTATTAAATAATTGCACAAGATGTTTTTCCTTTTATTTTAAATAAATCTCATACACATGAATATTTTTAATACATGATGAACATTTTACATTACACATAAGAAAGAACATTTTTTCCAAAATATAGCAACTTCCCTTTTAATATGCTTGTTTTGTAATACACACACGGTTTTTAAGTTTAGTGAATGAGCCACACGCCTTTCTTGTGGTCAAATAACCATGTATAATTTTTTATTATGTTCATGTTGTTTTAGCTACAATTGTTTCGGGTTAAAGTTATTTCTTGTAAATTACTCGTATACTCTATTCGATCAACAGGACCTGCCTTTCGATGACTCATATATTCAACTGAACTTAATTCTCTTTGTTAGCCGACTGGGCCGGGTTATATATTCCTTCAAGTAGGCCAGCGTTTTTCTTCTTTTTTTGCGTGTGTAACATAATAGGAATACAAAGGGAGCTATGGTGCGATTGTGCATGAAATCATACAACATGAGACTGCTTTTGATACTTGTAATATCGTTCATGAATTTATGAGCTCGAATATCGAGGCTCACAAACTTGCATAGTATGCTTTATCTCTTGGAGTTGGACGCCATGCTTGGTTAGGCCAGCCCAACGATCTTGATTTCGTCCATGTAAATATTGTGTGACGATCTAATAAAGCTTTGCGGTTTGTCTCAAAAACAAACATAACAGGAATCATGAGGGTGACACTTGTAAATAAGCAGGCACGAGAAGAGAATCAGAAGGGAAAGTCAAGTGGGTGGTAAGGAAATTCCAGGGGGCTTTCCGTTCTCCTTTCGTCGATTGTCTGAATGTAGAAAGGTGCACGGCACGCAGGCACGAGGTGAAAGCGGCCGGCATGTGTACGTCTAGGAAACTGTTAACAACTGATCTGCTATTCGAAAATATGGTGAAGACCGACGTCGTAATCAAGTGAGAATCACATCTAAAGAATTAATCATACCTCTTGGGTGACCGCATCCTCATCATCCAGATAAGCATATGAGGAACTCACATCGTCCCCCTAATGGTGAGATGAGGGGTCTGATGGTGTACCAGACCTAGAGGCAGATGGTTCATCAAATTCGAGATCACGGCAACCGAGAAGATTCGATAACCGCCTTAACTTCCTGGCCTGACGCTGTAACATGAACAAGTATGGAAGATATCAAACTCCGCAACATAGACTACCTCTCATAGTGAATGCGATTTGTACCTTGAGGAATGCTTGTAGTGAACCATCATCATTGTCTTTTCCAACCGGTGTTTCCTTCAGAATAGACTGGCTCTCATCAGCTGCTTTCTTGATCTCGGTGCGCTGCGGATGAGAAAGAATGAACACGTTAGCCATTCAAACATGTGTAATACGGCCAACAGGAAAGTAAAGAAGAAACACTTTACCACATAGTTAATCACCGGGACAGCAGGGACTCCGTGCCCTACCTTGACATCTCTGTTGTACTTCCCCTTTGATAGATCCTCAAAGTTTACGAGTTCTTCAAGAATATCCTCATTATATGCCGGCGGGCATATCTCAACTCGAGTATTTTCAAGAAGCCATCGTATGTAGTTATCAAAAGCAAGTGGACTATGCTCACGAAGCTTGGCGCGTGCACTGCTACGAGCTTCCTCCACACAAAGCTGGAAGCGGGTAATATACGAAGCATGATGCTTGTCCCAGTCCTTTATCTTCCGCTGCTTTCTCCTGTCCAACCTGCATGGTACAAAACCAAACATTAGCAAAATTAAGGAGTGACGATGCTTAGTCAATATGGTTCATGCTCTCTTACCTATGAAGTGCTTTGTCTGTATCCACCCATTTCGGCGGGTGAGGCTGGAACAGACCAAACTGACGACACACGCGATGTGGCAAATGAAACTCAACAGCCCAGTTGCATATCAGTGGGCACCGCATACGCCAGAGATCCCTATCCCGCAAGCACATCGGGTTGATGGTAAACTCCGGGGTGTACCCAAGTCTGTCATCGGCGCCATATGGCTGCTATTCCACCTATGAAATAGGGCAACAATGCAAAATTGGTGAATTTTTTTCAGGCAAACATGAGAAATGACTGAAGTAATGACCTCGTTACCTGCTCAGGCGTAATCGTGTCCAACTCGGCAACGTACTTCTGGTACATGAGATTGACATCGTTCGTCATCTCGGAAACCACATCCCACTTGTAAGCCCAAGTGGGGCGCCGTAATTCGTCATCTTCATCTTCATACCAAGGATTAAACCTGACGCTCTTCGGGCGTCCAACAGGCAGACGCTCCCAGCTCCATACAGAAAGTAGAAGCATATTACCACCAATGCCTGCACTACCTGTGATCCTGCAACACGCATCGTCTAGCTGCATATGAAAGAAAAACAATGTTAACTTGACAGCAAGCTTGCATTGCTAATGAAGAAATGAGTTGATCACAAAACAGACCAAGTACCTGTCGGTACAAGTAGGCAAGAGTCACTGAACCCCAGCTCCATTTGCTATCGAAGACGGTCAACGCCTTCAGCCACATCCATGGAGCGTTCTTGCCAGTGGAGTCAGGAAACAAAGTCCTCGACACAACATACCACATGTAGACACGAGCATGTGTCTGGTCACATCATCAGTGGCATCCGGAGGGCACGTCGCAAAGTGAGTTTGAATCCACGTGAAAGCAGCTCCGGCTGCTTTCCTTTCCTTCTTGTTCTTCTCTTCTCCCTCCTCTACATCAGCCTCAGCCTTGGTAGGAGCCATACCGATAAGAGCAATCATCTGCTCGCGTCACCTATCAGAATCGGTGCTCATACAAAGAGGCATCCCGTTGATAGCAAGACCGGTGATCAACGAGACATCCTCGAGCGTCACGGTCATCTCCCCAGTCCGAAGATGGAAACTATGCGTCTCCGACCTCCACTGATCAGCAAGAGCGGACACCAGTGGAGCGTTCAGATTCGGCGTGGAAGACTGTCCAACTGAATCCACGGGAGTAGTCCTGCCTGCTTGATGTACGGTGTGTACCGCTCATCGTAAGGCATGGCAGGACCAAAGACCCCGTGATACCGAATCTTCAAAGGTTCAAGCTTCTGCAAAAAACAAGTAATGACAAATCTTAGGGCATGTAAATTTCAACTTAAGGCAAATTTGCAAAATATTTATATTACTCGTTATTACCATCTCCTTCTCGCGCATCATGTAGGCCCGGTGTTTCGTGTCGTAGACATTGTTGAGAAGGCAAACCATCCTTACAAAGTTCAAACAATAAACATATATGAGTTCATCTTCATCTCAAATATCGGTATACACTAAACATCTAATATGTGTTCAATTACAAGAATCTAACATCTCCTTCTCACACAATGAATATGTCATATGTGTTCAAATAAACTCAACATCTAATATTTCAAATAAAATCAACATCTAATATATATCTAAAAAAACAGATCATATATCTCTACAAAACTCAACATCTCATTGTTATCTATATAAATAGGCATCTCATTGTTATCTATATATATATAAACAAAACAATCTAGGGTTTCACTAACAAGAACTATATATTGTGAACTAAGCAACAACACTACGGTACTACCACTATGAGTACACATCCTAAATCAAGCAAATCAAGCAAATCAAGGGTTTCATCAAATCTTGGACAAATCTCTAAAATGGCAACAAATTTACGGAGGAAAAGAAAGGGAACAGAGGAGTTTACCTAGTAGGATGGATTGGAGATCGAATCCACGGATCATATTTTCAGATCTGAGAGGGATGTGGGGGAGGGGGGAATTCGATGGGGGCGCCGCCGCTGCTCTCTGTCCAGAGAGCGGAGAGGGGGAAGAACTGCCTGGCCGGGCTGGGCCGATGCGCTTTAACTCACTGTGCAGCGCCCAAAAGCTAGGCGCTGCACATTACAAGTGTGGCGCCTAAGTCTGAGGTGCTGCAGTGCTGTCTGTGGGGCCGCACCTAGACCAGGCTGCCACGCTGGCAGAAGGTGCGACGCCCAAGAGAGAGGCGCTGCATAGTAGTGTGTGGCGCCCAGCTGTCGGGCGCCACACGAATGGGTCAGCAGAGTGAAATTTTTTGGAATAAGATCAGTTTGTGATTTGATTTGGCCCTCACGTCAAATATGTGATTTCTGCCGTCCTGTCCTGTGGCAGTTGTAGTTGAAACCATCGTATCGTTTGGTTGGTAGTACAGTATTAGTACGTAATCATTCAAAGACCTTGCAACGTGTACTACTAGTAGGAGCGTACGAGTTGGGGAAGAAACAAGGAGACGTACAGGACAGGCGAGACGGACGACTGCTCTCTCACTCATCATGGAGACGTGTTGCACTGCATTCTATTCTACTCCTGGACATGGTATTGACTTTAGCCCAATCATGCCTGGTACGTACGTATACGTGTTACAGAATCGTGCAAACATCCTGCTGCCATCAGTAATGCTACACCCACCGACACACACGCACCAACAATTTGATTCGGCAGGGCAGACTGCCTCGCCGGGTTTTTCTCATCTCAACCAACAGACGTACGTGGTCGACGGGATATAATCATGTTGCTACTTGAATCAATCCTGTATGTGTATGTATAATCCTGCTACTTGAATTGGGTTTTCGTACCAGTAGTACCCACTCATCTGTTGGCGAAAAAGGAGCGAATTTGAATACCTGCGCTCTCTTCTTTCTTGTTTGGAGGCTCCTCTGTTTGGGGTCCTACTCGGACTAATCAAGTAGTACAGTAGTACGTAGTAATCTTGTTCACGAAAATTGCACTAGTGGTAGTAATAATAGTACTACTCCCTCCTTTTCGGTTTATAGGGCTTATCACAAAATTTTAGCTTTTTCATTTTATAAGGCTCAATTTGGTTGTTCCCCATCACATGTTGAGACTTTAAGGTGCATTAAATCATTGCATGCAAGTATTAAGAGAAAACTGACTAATGCATGTACTTTATGCATGCATGCATTGCAATTAATGCATTCGTAAACATTTTTTTGAGGAAAACAAGAGCATTAATTGGGTGTTTTTGCAAACTACAAAAAATATTTCACCACTCATTATCTACCTTGGTTGATGAGATTTTTAAATTAAGCCTTATAAACCGAAAAGGAGGGAGTAATACTAGTAAATCTGTTGGCAGAAAAAGGACTTTCCCGCCGCTCGCACGGCCACGGCTGCTCCAGCACCAGGGGAGGAAGCACAGGGGAAACCCGGAGCTCCCGATCGACACTCATTTCCAATCCAACGGCCGCGGTGCTCTGGCGTCCGTCATCACGCTCACAGCTGCGGCTGCCGATTTGAATATCTGTGCGTCCGCTCTCTTCTTTGTTCTTTGGGGATGCTCCTCTGTTTTCCTTCCCCCCTCTGCGTTGCCCATGCAATGCCGAAAATCCGAGGAGACCCGAGCGTACGAATCATTAACCAACTAACCAAGCAACAGGTTTCCCGATTTCATTCTATTTTTTTCTTATAATCCAATCCAACAAAGGGATGAACGAGCGCTCAGGGTCAGGGGCCTAATCACGCCAGTTAATGCGTGGTTAACACGGAAACTACTCTGTCTTTTCATCTCTGTCAAGCAGCCAAGGCCTGGTCGCCATCCCGCCGCCGCCGTCACGAGCTCGAGCTTGAGCTCCCGGCCCAAGAGCATGCCCTGCCTTTTCTTTCTTTGAGGGAAAGCCTTCATGATGCCCAACGATACATCATCCATTACATCCGAAATGACGAAGCTTTTTTAGGGGACCGAATGATGAAGCTAGGGGCGGTCACTATCCCAAAACATAGAATTTTTTGAATCAAATGCAAATCTAGCTAAATTATGCGCCACGCAGTTGGCCTCTCGAAGCAATCTGCCGAGATTGCCGTGTATGGGCTCCAAATCTGAATAATCCAATTACAAGCTTGAGTAAGTTCCAATGAATCAGTTTCGATAATCACCAGACCACAGCCAAACTCTTCTTCCATTTTCAAGCCTTTCTGCAAAGCAATTGCTCAACTGTTGTGGCGTCCAAAAGGTTTTGGAGTGTCCAACAAGTGCCAGCTATAGCCTCTCCTCTGTCATTATGTATAACAGCCTCAGCACCTCCCTGTCCATTCGCAAAAAAAGAAGCATCAATGTTCGCTTTGTAGTATTTGCCAAAGAAAAAGATATTCACTTTGTATGTGTTTTTCGGAGGTTTGCTCCACGTAATCTCATGATGTTCAGCCTCCTTCTTCGCACCACCGTAGTTCATTACTAAAGCTTGAATAGCAAACGTTGTACGGGCCGGTGGAGCGACTTGTAAGAATTTCCCTATGCTGTCACCAAATGTACCAAACTCGGACTATGATTGATCCCTTCAGCCTAATGTGACCTAGAACCGGAGACTTGTTACTCTGGCGACGCAGGAGCTTTTCCATGATGGTGGAACCAGACCTATCAACACATGGAACTGAAGAGCACACTCTACTTGTTGGCCAAGTAATGTCCCTGGATGCGGCAGAAGGCGTCCCGTGTCAGCGAGTTGTTTGAGCCCGCCTGATGGGCTGCCCGGCCGTACGCTCCCTTCTTGGACAGTCTGGACATATATGAATGATATGAGCGGTCCGGTTGAATCATATCTTTTTTCTCACTTGTCCGGTCATTGATCGGCCGCGTCCGCGGGAGTATGAGAAAGGGTTTAAGGCACAAGAATCTGAAGGGAAAAAGAAAATCCTGTAACGCACTGTCAAGTGGGTAGAATAAGAAATTGCGAGGGGGCTTTCCGTTCTCCTTTGGCCGATTGCCTGAATTTAGAAAGGTGCACGCAACGCACGCCTGCGAAACCGTTAACAACTGGCCTGCCGGCTCGACTGTCCTGCAACAAAAAGTCATGGAGAACACGGGCTAATTGTAGAGAATGCTATTTTCGGGACGACCGGGTATTAGCGGCCTAGGTACGTCGCGACTCAGTCATGCTGTATACGTATATTTAGTATTACTAGCAGCAGCCATGATTTGTGCGTGCGTAACTGTTTCGGAATGACAAGGACACTTTCTTGATCGAGTGTGTTTTTCTTCGTTTTTCGAGATCGAGGATTCTGCACTGCACGCACGGGTGGGGATATAGTACATATTTACCAGCTGACCAGGGTTGACCCCTGCGGTAGTAAAACAGAGTCAAGATTCGGATCAAAATTACGCGATTTTCCCTGTAATATCCACCCTCTTGTGGTTAGATAGACGTGAATAACGGGCTGAATAAGCGTAGATTACTACTCTGTCTCTGTCTGCCACCAACCCAACCGTGCAGGTGCAGGACAAGTGCAGGAGCGCGGGAGGAGGAGAGTGGAGCGGAGACTCGCCCAAGGAACGAACGCGCGGAGATGGACCTAGGGTCGGTGCTGTGTTGTGTTGTGCTCGCTGACGGACGGTCGTCGGTTCGCCCATGTCTGCGACGGACGGCGTGGATTAATCAATCAATTCAGCGGTCGGGTCAATCACGGAGGCCACCGACGAGTTAAGGGCATCTCCAATGCCCAACCGTAAATTTTCTCCTACATTCGTCGGCCGTCACAGATGCATGAGACCGTTTTTTTTTCATCGTCGTCGCGTAGAAAGCCTCTGCGTCCTCATCGTCCGCCGCCGCCAACTCATCTTTCCGCCGCTGCAACATCTGGTAGCGGACGAATTGCACGATCATTCTAGCGTCGGCATCCAAAGAGTCGACATTCAAGGTCAACATCTTGGCGTCCTCCGCATTGGCGGCGATCTCCACCATATTTTCCTCGAGCGTGGCCTCCATCTCTTCGATCATGGTCCTCCTCTCTTCGACCTTGATCTTCTTGTCCGTCGCTTTCATCAACTGTTTGAACCTCTGCGCCTTCCTCTCCTCCTCAATGTCCGAGCGCCTCTTTGGATCGCCGGCTGTATCATCCGGATTATCATCGTCGCCATCCTCCTCCTCCTCCCCCTCTGGATGCTGCTCTCCGGCGACTCAATGCTGTTGTTGCTGTGTGATCGCCAGTCTAGGTGTAGGACTGCTGCGTGGCCGTCTGGGTGTAGGACTGTTGTTGCTGGTAATTGCCTGACTGGGTGAGATCCGAGTCTTCCACTGACCCATCCTCATAGCCCCCTCCCCCACCCCTCCTCGCATCCATCGCAGATGATGTCGAGCATCTCCCTGTCTGCGTCGTACGCCGGCTCCCCGGCTTTGGGCATTGCAGCGAACAGCATGCGGGCAACCATCTACTCCACAGCCGTTGGCCGCGCCCAGACGAGCTGCGGCGAAGAATACTCAGAGAAGAGCGGCATCATGTTAACGTCGACGATGTAAGGCATCGTACCGACGGGGATTCCAAGCTACTTAGCAGCGTAGTACTCTCTCCATTCCTTTATCTAAGGTGTATTATTTTCAGCACCGTAGCCAAGGCACATAATTATAGACTTGTTAGGACAAAATTACCCTTGTCTAATTCATAGATTAGCGGCAAGTAATCATTTAGGTTAGGAAAGGAAGAAATACACGCAATCGGGAGAGAGATAGTTTCCTTTTCTTTCTCTACAAGAAAAGATACATGCAATCAATGGAGAGATACTTTCCTTTTTCTTGAGGGCTAGGATCGGAATTACGAGAAATTAGAACAAACGCACCTTACATTGTGGATTCTTATCAAAAAATAAATACACCTTATATAAAGGAGCGACCGCCTCAGCCGCACCGAGCTGTCTGTACTGTCGGCGTGCTCATCTGGCGGCGGCCGCCACAGGCACACCGACCGCCACGACCGCCACGCCCATCGCCACCACCAGGCCCACCGGCGGCCAACCGCTTCTTGAGATTGTCCTCCTTTGCGGCCTTTGCTTTGACGCGTCGATTTTGCCGTGTCTGCAAACTGATCTTCCGAGCGAGCGTGATGCTCGGGTCCTCCGGCACCTCCGCCGGCTCCGTCTCCGACGGTTCGATGCGTTGGTGGCGGAAGGAAGGACAGGATGGGAGAAAAAGAGCGGGAATTGAGCTGAGAGCGGCGAGGAATAGAAGAAGAGAGTAGAGGATTTGGCACGAAAACAATGCGAGATGCTACTTTTAGAGGAGGGGGGGGGGGGGGGGGGGGGAGCGACATTTCACGTGTTTGGACTCTCATAAGGCCCCATGTTTGTATCCAATTTGTGGAAAAAATCACGTCCGGACTGCTCCACGGGCCATACAAAAATACGTTGGATGGCTTTTGCGATTCAGACAGCATGAATTAAACGCATGCAAAAACTTTACAAGTCGGCGTTAGAGATGCCCTAAGCGACGCGAGGCATATATCGAGCCCGTTGGTCGCTGCCACGGACCTGTTATCGTTGCCATGCATGCCGTCCGTCCGGCATGGTCATCCTACTCGTTTCCGTGTATTTTCTTTTACCTGCGTTTTCGTGTATTTTACATACTAGCAAAAGTGCCCGTACGTTGTAACGGAAAAAAACAAATCGCATGCCCTTACCAATAAGCATGACCCAAGCCCCTCACAGTGTCGCTTATCCTTTTTCTCGTTCTCGCCGACGGTGGTCGCAGTGTTCACCTAACGAGAGCGCATCTGAACATGATCAATTTTAAGGCGATGAGCTCGGCCACCAACTATGCTAGTGCAAGGGTCGGGTTGGATGCGATAGAAGCCCTCGGTGAGCTACTCCGTGCTTCTAGTCCATACGTCATCCGTCATAAGAATTGACTATAATTAGAAGCAAGAAATCACTACCCGGAATTTTTTTTAACATAACAAATACACCTTTAATTTAAGAACTGAATCCCCGGCCACAATACGCTACTTCTGCCGACCACTCCACAGCTCCAAATTAAGTCCATCTGCATACCATATAGCGAGAGGAGGGGCTTGAATGAAGTGGGGATCTCACCTTGGATACCATATTGTCACCTCGACCATGTCCGCCTCATAAAGCTCACATTTCGCTACGTCGTAAATGACAATCACCATAAACAATAGTTTGTCGAGTTAAGGAAGTTCCATATGAACTAAATACAAGCTTAATTTAATCTGTATTGGATATGTGTTGTGAAAAGAGAGAAAGCATGTCTGCAATTTTAGTTTCAGTCTTCATCTCACAAGAAACATGTGATAAATCATTCACTCAAAAACAGCGTATAACGTACACTAAGAATAACCCTGTGAAAAATCTGAAAAATAACACACTACATAACCTATCGAAGCATTTGAAGTCCTGGAAAAAATATTACCCTGTGTCCCGGCCCATGCAGTTGGCGTCCAATAACAAATGCTAGATCCAGTTCACTTCATATTATTGCCAATGTATCGATGTAATCCACACCCAGCATGTGCAAACAGAAACAAAGATCACAGCAAGGAAAGCATATCAAATATCCAGATAATACGACCTGAAATATGACTTATTATTTACAAACTACAAATGATTCTTGGAGGAACTGTAAGGCGTTTGTAAATAATTTGGAATGAAATATGACTTAATATTAATGAAATTAGAACAAATGTTCAAGTATCTTGTGTCCTAAACAAAAGAACAAGCTGCATGTAGATTTTGGCCTTCTGTTGCAGGCGCTTCATGAGTAGTCTGGTGTTGATCCTGTACAACCGAAGTGCAGTATGCACAATTGGGCATTTTTATTATTTTCCCTCTACTCCATGAGCCCTTTGTAGCCTTTGAATCTCAAATCTCAATACAACAGCTGAACAACTGCTACTTTCTGTCAGAAAAAAAGAAAGAAAATAAAATCAATGTTGCGATTCAAAATGCCATGTGTAATTTCCCAACTACCATCGATTGCCTCTGATGTTCTTGCCGAACCCATATCATCTTGCCGGATGGCCGGACAACCTGTAATAACAACGCCACATCAAACGCAACAACAAATTGAAGTTCAGTTCAGTGTTGGTACTGAGCACAACGTTATCGCGGGGGTCCAACGGGCCTGTAGCCATCGGCTGACGAGCTACTTGTTGGGCCCATGTGGCTTCTACGCCGCCGCACTCTGGCTTACATCATAACCACCCCCAGCCGCTAGCCCGGGTAGGTGACAGACCACCCGCATGCAACCATCGGCCGTCCGGCCCATATTCGCCCCTTGCTCCAATCGCCAGGTAGGGGAGTAGGATAGGCCGGGTGAAGGACAACACCACGTTCACACCAAGAACCAGGATGCTTTAGGCCATCTCCGATGCGGCAGTAGAACCTCCTTGGGCGCAGCTTCCAGGTTTATCACGTGGAAACTTTTGAACGCGGCTTGTTTGGATGGTAGAAATAGATCGATTCCCTGCTCCTCTCTGAGTTGTAGAGGAATCAAATTTGTTTAGACGAATCTGCTTTGGTAAGAGTCCTATGCGTGCGGGAGTGGGGCGGACGACCAAACGTTTGAAACTCTCCAAACAAAACGTGACGAACAGTCCGTATGATGGACGTGAAGTTTATGTACGTGTTAAAGAAAAAAAAACTAAAAGCGTAAATTCATGGGAAGAAGCGTATTACGACGGTGAACCCACGGAGTCAATCCGTGCTTTATTATTAGGGATAGGTTTATCTAAGAGTGGTTACCGAGCAGCAGGCCCAATTAGCTATCTCATACCTTGAAATTGATATATGCGATCATATCTAAGAGTGGTTAGGAGAAAGAATCAATGTGGTAATTTCAACTGACTCCAATTTCTCAGGCCGGCAACCTCGCAATGAACGTACGTCGACGACGCCATGTGTGCGTGCATGCATCGCGTCGGTCGTGCAATGCTTGACAGGATCAGCGACGCAAGGTCTTGGGTAAAATTTCTTGTTACCTCACAAAATAAAAAAATCTAGTAATCTTGCTCACAAAATAAAAAATTAGGTCGTGCAATCCACCACCTTCGTAGCACGTCCATCGAAGCACCACTGTACCGCAAGCTGCAGCTCTCAGCGTCTCCGCTTGCACCTCGGTTTGAAGCTTTTTCTCATGCTCGTTGAAGCTTTTCTCCACCCCGTCATTGAAGCTTTTCCCCGCACCAGTTGAAGCTTTTATCCATGCGCGCTGAAGCTTTTTTTTTGTTGACGCTCGCTGCACAGGGTTGCACGAACGACGGCCACCAGTCAACGCCATGTAGCAAAAAACCTCGCCGGTCATAGCCAAAAACAACGACGGTTGTAGCAAAAACCGTCACCGCTGCTCCGGGTCGCATCTCCGCCATGCATGGATATAGCAAGTTTCCTCATCGGTGGTAGCAAAAGCAGACGACGGTTGCAGCAAATCGTCGCCTCCACAGTCGCAGGTCGTAGCTCCGCCACGCGTGAATGTAGCAAAAATTGTCGCGGGTTCCAGCACGCCACAATGCTAGTTCCAACACACAACCACTACGGTCGTAGCATGCAGCACCCCGCCACCCCTCAAGCTTGCAGTGCCATGACGGTGTGGTCATGCTCATGGTCGCCACGGTCATAGCACCGCCGACAAACGAATGCAGCTTCATCGAGCTGCGGTTGCAACTCCTTTCCCCATCCCGTGCCGGAGTTCGGCGAGCGATTGTGAAGATGAAGGTTGAAGAAGACTTGGGGTGCGCTCCTCACACGGGGAAGAAGATATGAGAAAAGGTGAGGACGAGGCATTAGAGTGGACGAGACAAAAAAGGAAACAACTCGTTATGAGTCAAGGGGACTGGGTGGGCCAAGAAAGAAAAACAAGTTTAGATGAGATAATGACGGAGATAACATGGCGAAGATAACATGGCGAGCCGGACAAGCCGTTGCCGGCCGTGGCAACGTTGTCTCGGCAGAGGACGAACATCATGGAGTTGGACGTCGCCGCTGTCACGGTGGCAGAGTTGGACGGCGCCGGCGAGCTAGCAGCAAGGACGACATTTGGACGCAAAAGTAGACGACAAACAATTAATGAATACATAGACGACATTTGGAAATAAGGGGGAGGGGGCCTACCCAGTTGAAATCAGGGGGCGGAGAGGTTATAGTCAGGAAATTTAGATATATTAAAACTGAGCATCTTTCCAGCCTTCTCACGCCATTAGTGATTTCGGCCGTCAGATTCGCGTTCAAACCATTTCTGGTCGTTCGATCTTCGTTTCATTGGGAGTTTACCGCGACTTGGGTCATCTGTCTAAATGGGCTGCTACTCCGGTGACTTTTTTGAAGGCTTGTGGTTATTGGGCTACTATGGAAGCCCAGTCCGCTAGATGGCTGGATCTCTCAAGGACGGCACGCACATTCCCCGCCTGTCAAAAAAACCCTCCTCTCATGGTCACGCTCACACCCCCAATCCCCCTGATCTGATTGTCACCTCCGCCGCCGCGAGGGACAGAGGTGATGCGAACAACGATGGCGGGCGAACCCCTTCTCCCTTTTCCACGATCCCACCCTCTCTGATGGTAGTCCCTCGCGGGAGTATACAGGGCGATGTGAACACCACCCTCCCAGTGACGTGATCAGCGCCATGGCATTTCAGCGCCACCCTCGTCCAACCTTGAACCCGAGCGAAAGGGTCCATCTCGAATTGCCAGCTTCCTGGCCGACGTCCCTAGGCGAGTGGTCATCCAATTTGGACGCCGTGCCTCCGCCCTCCTCCATGTCGGTTGTTCCTTCCTATGCAACAACACACCGGTGAGCTCTCTCTCCTAATCACCGCGGCGACGGCCAATAACACCCATCACGCGTCATTCGTGAGGATATGATTTTTTTTCTTGAATCCATTTCCAAGGGTTGGTAATTATGTTTCTGGACGTCACATGGATTGATTCATTGGCTGTGAGGAGAACCAAGACACGATATGCTACTGCAAAACCAACATGGAGTTTGCCCTCTGAATGGCATTGTGTTCTGCAATTAATGATTTCCTGATTCTATTGCTATGTTGTGCGTGTGTACTCAAAAATCAATCCCGTAGGAGCAGGTTGTCAAAAAGAAGAAAAAATGCCTTCAGGTTTGCTTCTTAAATCCAATTATTAATCTGAAATTTTTAGGATAGATAAATTGACACTATTATTTTGCTACATCTATGAAAGTTAAGTTAAGCTTCTCCACCTAATATTATTCTCCCTGCATATGAGCAGGTTGTCAAAAAGAAAAAAATGCCTTCAAGTTTGCCTCTTAAATCCAATTATTCATCTATAATTTTTAGGATAGATAGATTGACACTATTATTCGAACATCTATGAAAGTTAAGTTTAGCTTCTCCACCTAATATTCTTCTCCCTTGCAACCAGATTTCTATAAATATGGGGCACTGAATTTGTAGGCGAGCAAAGTCATATACCCGAGAAAGATAAAAGGCTAGGTTTATTCATGGTGCATGATAGCAACATGGAGTCGTCTCATTTTGTGCTAGGCTCTGAATAATATAAATACTATTACTGGGTTAATACTGATTGTACACATCTCAATTTCTCAAGTAACATACTTCAGTTTTCATTTCGGCGTGGTGCTAACATAAAAGATAATTTGCTTAATTATGATGAGTTATGTTGTTGGATTCAGTTGATCACTTTCACATCGATAACTTCTTAGTCTAACAGCATGATCTAGCTGCTGCAATAAAAAAGACTCCAGCAACCTCTATGCCACCATCGACTACATCTAGGTACTTCTCTCTTTTCTCATGATCCGATCTCCCAGCATGGTTTCTTATTTGTCTTCTCCATAATATTAGTGGTCAGAATCTGTTGCACATCACCACTCTTAACTAGAGTTTTGTCTGATGATGCATGAATTGAATCTGATTTATACTGAAGTCTCGCAGGTCAGATCATTCAGTCGCCTGTATCAGTTGCATGTATCTTGCGTCGACAAACCGAGGTTACATAGAAATGAGATATCTTGATTGTAACTGGTTTTTCTATGGCTTAGGTTTGGAAGTCATGAACTCTTTAGACTAGGGAATGTTGCTTTTGTATGTCTTTTCTTCAGTTACCACACTGCGTGACAACTTGACCAGAAAACTTCATTCACATGTTCAAACAAAATCGTGGCAGCTCTTCCTAACCTTATGGCTTTCTACGTGGTCTTCCTGGAAACAAAGTCTTCCGTATTCACCCTTATCATTCATCTTTTGTGTGGCCTAAAGAACACTAATTTCTCTTGATTAGCTAGCTGGCTCAAAAACAGAATAAGCTGCACCATGCAATGCCAGCAAAATTTTACATCTCATGTATGATTAGCTAGCCGGCACAAGAGCAGAATGCTGCACCATACAACGTCGGTACAAGTTTACATCTCATGTATTCATTTTTTTAGAGATTTTAAATTTGGAAACAAATGGTAGCAAGCCTAAAATTACAACTTTTGTTTTGTCATGTTTACATGTTGATTTCCATCGTATGCAGACTGACCTTGATTAAGAGTTCACAAGCCTAAATGTAAAAATATTGTTATTATAATTTTTCTTTTAGTTCTTTTGGATCCTCAGACAACATTGAGTATCCATGCCTGCATGCTTTTGGGCAGCTTACTGCTATGTTAATTACTTACCTTCAACATCTAGAATTTCTGCAAATGTTGTAAAACAGATATTGAATAGCTAATTTTGGTCAGCCATGCACATGTTTTTATGATGTCTAGGAAGGCAATGCGTCTAGGGCGTTAGTGCTTCATGATGTACCTGCACTCTGTTGTACTCAATTAGTTGTCTCATTTGTGTAGGTGTCAATGTCTTGGTTCCTGTGTTTGATTTTATGTCTGGCTCATTAATTATCACTTGTGGACCATCCTATTTAAAAGCTTATAAATTTAAAATCCAAGCACCAACTTGAAGCCCATTAAATTTACTACCACAATACTTCCCAAGCAAACCGATAACATTACCTCTTCTAGCCCTAACAAGACATTCATCTCACCTACTGTGTTAAATAACATATAAGTTTTGTCAAATTAATTTATTCGTATATTGAAGGAAATTCCTAACATTCCATTGTAGAAATAAAATTAATTTATTTGTATATTGAAGGAAATTCCTAACATTCCATTGTAGAAATAGACGGGCGCGGCAACGCGCGCCATCAATGATCTAGTTTACGTAAGAGTTCGTAGGTTTTCTTCGTAGGTGTAGCATTTTTGTGTATCTAAATAGCCAAATAGACCGTGCGGTGTACTGGCCAGCGCGACGGTAGAGAACGCATTGCTTTTTGAGATTTTATAAAACTCAATATTACTTATCCACGGATTAGTTAGATATCCCATACAAGTTTTTAGGTGGTTGTAACAGAAATCACGTTTTTAGAGAGCTGGTTCTCTACAAACTCGGGTTCGGCTCTCCTGCTGGGAGCCCTGCATGCATTATGCTGCAGGGCCAATAGGGATCCGACACCTGTCCTGGTAGGTCCGCCACTGAAAAAATAATTATATTTTTATTCTCTAAATTATTAATTGAAAATCCTTTCCCTTACCTCATCCCCGACGGATTCTTTGGCAGTCATTGCTTCGCTAAGTTGAGCTCAAGAGGTGAGGTCCCTGACCCAGGTGGTTTCCGTGGCCGGCGAAGTTGTCACCGCTAGAGCCGCATGCCTCCGGCACGCCCAAGCCATGCCCAAGCTGGACTAATTTGAACTGATCGAGTCCCTATAGAGGAGGTTAGATGAAGTATTGAACACCAATCATCTAGCAGGAGAGCTGACCCAACAGGCCTAGTAGTGAACATTGATCTCCCAGTTTGAACTGCATGCGCGCAATCTCCTGTGCCATCGCCGGCGATGACCGTTCCCACGCCCTACAGTTCCAGGCATCTAGCGACCATCCGCACACCTGCGGTTCCACCTTCTCCCAAGGAGCGAAGAACGACGATATATGTGAGAGTAGATGCGGGACGGCCGGACGGCCTTGGCCTGAGCTTGAGCACGCCGGAGGCACGCCGCGACGGCCCCCTTTTGCCGCCAGCAATTTGGGAAAGGAAGTTAATTAAGAAAAATAAAAATATGTCTTATTATTTCCAGTTGTGGATCTACCGCTGGGACACACGGCTTATAGCGCTAGTAGCATTTTATTACTGTACGTATGCTAGTATATGCTACAAATGGCTTCTGGGAGCACCAACAATATATATACAGCAAAGTTCACAGCAACAATATACTACAACTCTGAGGCTATATCATGTGAGCAACTGGAGACGTCTGAGTCCATCATGTCAGTGGTACCTATGACTGATGATGTTGAGGCGGTTGGTATGTTGGCGCCTGACCCTTCGGAGCCCAACCAGCCGCTCGCCTCTGTGGAGCGTGGAGGATCCGATGTTGCAGTCACCCGCCCGCAGGTGACTGTTGGGCAGGTTTCTGTGCGTGACAAGGCTAATGAGATTCTATTCGAGATAGAGCTTCACAGCTTGCTCAAACGTTTGAAGAGGGTGAGCCCTGGATCTGGCAAGGCGATAGTGGAGGAGGCTCTCAGGAGCAAAGGAAAGAAAAGTGATGCCACAGGAAAGGCGTCCGCAGCTGCTTGAAGGATGGTTTCTCTTGGGTTGTCCTTATGGTCTGGCTTGTCTTCGTGGATTTGGTGGTGCATGTGGTCTTCGATCGAGCAGTGTGGGGGCTGGTGGACATTAGGTGTTGGGTATGGTTGTCAGGCGATCATGTGCTTATGGGTTGCATGTTGTGTGAGTAGTCCACGTGTGGTTGGTCTGTATCGATTTTCGCCCGGTTTTTCGTTAATTAACTGGGCAATTCTCTTCTCCTTAATTAATCGATGAGGCAAATCTTTTGCCTCCGTTTTGAAAAAAAAAACAATATACTACAAGTTGACAACCATAACAAACCAACCATGAGTAGTCCACAGATGCATACATATTCAAAGAAGGTTCACAAAAACATGTGTACATATGCAACAAGAGTTCACAGACAAAAGGGCCATGAGTTCGAAGTCCACAAGCGTACATATTCAACAAGGGTTCACCTACAGATGCAACAAGAGTCCACAAATGAAATCATGAGTTCCATGTTCACACCTAGCATGAGTTCAACCTAAAAGATGAAATCAGCTTTCACCACAGCATGTATGCCCACCATCGATGGCATCCACGATGCAAACCTATAAGTTTCAAATTGAAGCTTAAATTGCAGATTAATAAGGCACAAGATTTAGCAAGCATCAACATATAAATTTCAAACTGAAGCTAAGAAGCATGAATAATATAACTCTACAAACTCTCCATCCAAACAACCTATGAGTATGACTATGAGCTCAAAGCGTAGTGTGTTGACCAAGACACAAGTCTTGTCGCGGAGTCTGCCGGCCAGCCTCACTGCTGTCTTCGTGTGCAAGTAAAATAAAATGGAGGGAGGTGTTGGGTTCAGACGCGCTCGTCTGTTGCAGTCCGCGATTCGTCTCCTCCTTCCTTCCCCTTTCCCAACACACGCGTTCAAACCCACCCTCCATCCCGTGACTTCTTCTAGTTCTACTAGTACTAGTACTAGTGTGTGTTCCTGCCGGTCAAACGCCAGGTCCACGCACGGACTCTCCCGCCGCACGGCTGCTCCAGCACCAGGCGACGAAGCACACTGGAAGCCCGTTTCCAGTCCAACGGCCGCGGTGCCCTGGCGTCCGACATCACGCTCACCGCGGCGATACGGATCTGAATGCCTGTGCTCTCTTCTTTGGAGGCTCATCTGTTTCCACGAATCATTAACCAACCAACCAAACAACTGGTTCCCCGATTTCATTCTACTCTCACTCTATTAACCCAATCCAACAAAGGGATGAACGAGCGCTCAGGGGCCTAATCACAGCAGTTAACGCGCGGTTGACACCGAAACTACTACTACTACTCTATGTTTTTTCGTCTCTGTCAAGCCGCCACGGCCTGGTCACCGTCCCGCCGCCGCCGCCGTCACGAGCTCGAGCTTGAGCTCCACGCCCAAGAGCACGCCCTGTCTTTTCTTTTTCTTTTTGAGGGAAAGTCTTCATGTCGCACTTTATTTCATCTTAAACAAAGATACATCATTCATTATACATCTGAAATGATGAAGTCAAGGTGGTCACCCTCCCGAAACACAGAATTGTTTGAAGTGAAAACAGATTTTTTGTTGTGGCGTCCAAAAGGTTTTGGAGTAGCCAACAAGCATCAGCTACAGCATCTTCTCTGTCATTACGTATAACAGCCCCAGCACCTCCCAGTCCATTCGAAAAAAAGCATCAATGTTCACTTTGTAGTATTCACAAACAAAAATGTTCACTTTGTATGTGTTTTTCGGAGGTTAGCTCCACGTAATCTCATTATGTTCAGCCTCTCTTTGCAGCACCATAGTTGATTACAAAACCTTGGCCGGCGGAGCGGCTGTAACAATTTTCGTGCGCTACCACCAAATGTGCCAAGCTCCGACTAGAATTGATTCCATCATCCCGATGTGACCTAGAACCGGGGACTTGTTGCTCTGGCGATGCAGGAGCTTTTTCAGGATGATGGAACCCAAGAGCACGCCCTACTTGTTGACCAAGTAGTGCTCCGCAGAAGGCGTCCCGGGTCAACTATTGTCTGATCCCGCCGTTCGTTCGCGCGCTCGCTTCTCAAAGGCCATTACAACGACAGAGGAATTTCCTCGAACGCCTGCCATCGACACTACATGAAAATATGTTTTGCCTAGTTTTGCTATTTTGCAGAGTGTCTTTTCACCGGGACTCTGCAAAGTGGGATCTTTGCCGAGTGTTCACAAAAAAAAAAACTCGGTTTACATGCATGTAACAGTCGACATAGAGCGTACTTCGATGAGATCCAGCAAAATGGCCTGGCATTTTTGTTTCTGGTGTGTGTGCTAGTTGTTGCTTGACTGGCTACGAGTCATGTGCATGCTAGCCCTGGAGAGGTGGGGGCGTTGATGGCGCAAGGTGGCGGCGATTGTCTTATGAGCTCCTTTTGCTGGAGGTGCCCGTCAAGGTGGCGGCGACCATTGTGGACGTTGGGGCGGGTCGCTAGCTACTGTGGCGAACCCTGTGCGTGCTAGCAGCTGCTGAATGGCTGCATGCCCAGCAGGAGCTCACCCCGAGCTCGAATCGGAGTGCCCTGAGGCGGAAGGAGGGAGGGCGAGATTTGGCAACAAGGCAGTTTATGGTGACGATGACGATGGTGCCACAAGGCAGCGGCGGCGTGTGACCTTAGGAGTTGAGGATGACCAAGGGGATCAGGAGCGAGGTCGCACGTGATGTTAGGAGATTGCAGAATAAGACGAGAATGACATGTGGGCCCTAGTTCCACCTCATCGTAAATAGCTACATATGCTGACATGTTAGCAGTGACATGTGGGTCCCGCTAGTCAGATTTCGTGTCAAAAAAGGTGAAAAGTGGACTGGTGCATTGGGTCATTGTTGGACGCGGAAGCGGTACTAATTTGCAAAATAAAAATAAAAGTAGCACCTATCCGTTACCCCAGCCCTAATTACAGTAGAGTACTAGTTTTGTGCAATTATCTATCTATCTCTCTCGTTGCCCATGCAGATTGATATTCTTACTTTTACAAAGGTTCCCGTACGCACGAGGTGAAAAGCAGCCTGTGTACGTCTAGGAAATTGTTAACAATTTACCTGCTGGCTTGATCGACCCGCAATAAGATAGGTAATGAGAGTCAAGATCTGGATTTAAAAAAAAAATGTTTTTTGCTCCACATGTACTATGATGTGTGTATGCCGTATGCCTGCATGTCATCAAATGAGTACTCAAAAACAATAGTACTAGTCTAGTACGTACTATATTTGGTGGAGTGCGCGTAGACAGAGTGAGAGACACGACGCCACAATGGATCCTATAGAATGCTCTGCCGTCGCAGTCTGATGTGCTCACCGACGGGCGACGACCGTACACTGCACGCACTGCACTGGCCGAGCTCCGATCTTCCCTTGTGGTTCAAAGCCGTTCTGTGTGTCCTGTCCCCCAGCTGCATGCATGCATGACGTCGCATCTCAGGCATGCATGCATGCAGCCAACATTTCAGTTGCCATTTCAACGCTTTGTGCGTGTGTAACTGTTTGAGGATGACAAGGAAGGACACTCTCTTGGTCCAGTTTATTCTAGGAAGTTCCTCTGCTCTGAGGCCGTGGGCATATCGATGGATTTCCTTTCGAGAATCGAGATCGAGGATTGTGCTTGTGCACGCACGGCACGGGGCGAGGAATATAATTAGCAGGCCAGGGCCCGGCGTGGTTGTTCCGTGCGACGAAACAGAGTCAGGATTAGGATCAAAACAGAGCCAAGATTATTAGTATCTTGTCTAGTGCCAATCCATGGTGGTTAGATAGACATGAAAAAATAACGGACTGAATGAATAAGCATAGAGTAGTCCGTCGCTGTCTGCCGGGCCGGCCACCAACCGTGCAGTGCAGGAGCGCCGGAGGAGACCGGAGACTCGCCCAACGAACGAACGAACGCGCGGAGATGGAGCTAGCGGTGCTGTGCTCGCTGACGGACGGTCCTCGGTTCACCCACGTCCGCGGCGGCCGGCGTGGATTAATCAATCATTTCAGCGGCCGGGTCAATCACGGAGGCCCGGCCCCGCGCGCCAGGGGTAGTTAAGCGCACTCACGAGACGAGTGACGCCGACGTACGCGCGAGCTCCCTCCGTCTCTCGAGTCTTGACCAGCTGACCCGTTCACCGCGGCCACGTCGTGTGATTGACTTGGAGTGCGCACAGACTCTCCAGGCGGCAGTGCACGCGGGCATGGAGCCGCACGGGGCCGGGGTGTGACTGGCGACCGCGTCTGCGCGGCTGACGACGGCGACGACTCTTCAGCACGGTCTCCACTCTCCAGGTAGGACGCCACTGGCCGCAGTCGGCCAAGTTCACCGGAGGCCATGGAGTCGTGCAGCTCTCTCGACCGCCGGTCAGGCTCAGGCACATCTTCTCGGCTGTCGGCACGTACGGCGTTTGTATGATTCCCGCCGACGGCCGGGAAAACAACGGCGCCGGCTCTGCTTGGGACATGCATGCATGCATGCTTGTTCGTTTTGGTCAGGGGCTAGGAACCGGAACGGCCGTTGGTTCGCAACTGGACTGGCTCTGAATGAACCCGGCCGGCCAGCGGGTCCTGTCCACGTCCGGCGCACCGGATGGTAGCCATCAACGGTCACTCAACTTGGACCTTTCCGGCGCAGCATCTCGTCTCTGTGTGTACGCTTTCCTTTTTTTTGAGCAAAAGAAGGGCTTCCCTTCCGATTTCCATTACGGGAAACCGTAGCAAGTTCGAGCTACAAGGAACCAGGACCAGTTCAACATAATAACTACTCCCTAACTAGACTCAACCAGACGAACATAAAGATCGCAGCATCATATCCAGCCATCTTTTCTCCCACGGTACAAACCACAGGGAACAAGATGACCAGAAACCCAGCAACATTTCAGCCGACAGTATTAAGAAGACCAAATGACAAATGGAGACACGGACACCAGCAGAAGCTCCCAGCATCAGTCGAGGTTCATCACCCTCAACACTTCAATCTTGGCACGTTATATCTCCACCCTTGCGACGCTTTATATACATCACTTGCTAGTAGCCTTCCCCCGCGCCCAAATACCAACCAATAAAGTATCAGTCGTATCAACGACATGGGATTATTGCAAATTTTGCTATCAAATATAGTTTCATTTCTACATTTCCAAATAGCCCAAAACAAGGCAGCAGTGCCAACCAGCACCAGCTTTTTATCATTCTTGCAAAAAGTTTTAATCCACCTCCAAAAGCACTCTTCAATTGAAGGTACATCTAATCAAACTCCAGACCATAGAAGCAACAGAACATGAAAAAATAGATGATCCACAGTCTCATTTTTACCACAGTACGCACATTCTTTCGGATCTTTCCATCATTTTTTCAACAATGTATCTTTAGTTAGAATGCTCTTTCTGTTTATTAAGCACAGGAATTTTTTGATTTAGTAGGTACTTTCACTTTCCACAAGAATTTTTACGCAAAGTTGCATCCTTCTACAATCATTTTTCTATGTAGTGATTTGACAGAGAATTTCTTATCTCCAGTCAACATCCATTCTATTTTATCTTTTTCCGCCCCTATTTTAACCTCTGTGCATCTAGTTTTCAGATTATTCCAAAGCTCCTTGGATTCCCCATACAGAGTTCTTCTAAATCTAAACCCTGCCCACCCTTTACCAATACCCTCTGCTACCGTGATGTTATTATCAAAGCATAGATAGTAAAGTCTTGGATACTCATCTGTAAAAGCTTTTTCATCTATCCAAATATCTTCCCAAAATCTGGTATTCCTCCCATCACCTAAAATCTGTCTTGCATGTCTGTAGAAAAGATCTTTAATAGCAAGTAACCCTCCCCAAAATTGTGAATCCCCATTTTCTTCCTGGCTCTGGAAATGCATCCATCAGGAACATATTTGTTAATTAGCACCGACTGCCACAACCGTTCCTCCATTTCCAACTTCCAGAACCACTTAGCTAGCATTGGTTTGTTCATAATTTCTAGGTTTAGAATTCCCAATCCACAACGGTCTTTAGGGAGGCAACAATTTTTCCAATTAACTAAGTATTATTTCTTTTTATTTTCATCTTCCTGCCACACCAACCTTGCCTTGTAGAAATCAGCTTTCTTCCTAACACCCACCGGCAGGGGGTAGAAAGAGATCATGAAGAGAGGAATGATAGTTAAACATGTCTGCACCAGGGTAATCCTCCCCGCTACCCCTTCTGTCACTTGGTGAGGACATCGTAAGATTAAACTCATTACAAAGCACCTCTCCTGCTGAAGATAAATCAATCTAGTTAGCCAAACCAAACGGATTGATCAGAGAGAAATACAAAGCTATACCAATCATGCATAATAAAGTTCAGAAAAGATTCAATTACATTCAATTAATAATCTGATCATACACCCACAATTCAACGGATTCGAACAAACACACCGCAATAAAAGATTATATCGATAGAACTCCAAGAAGATCAAGGAGAACATTGTATTGAAGTTCAAAGAGAGAGAAAGCCATATAGCGATTAGCTATGGACTCATAGGTCTGTGGTGAACAACTCACGCATCATTCGAAGGAAGCAAGGATGATGTAGAAGCCCTCCGTGATTGATCCCCCTCCAGCAAAATATCAAAAAAGGCCTCCAGATCGGATCATGGAAGAACAGAAAGTTTTTGCGACAGAAAAAGTGTTTCGGGTGGCTCTCTGTTGGTTTGGGAATATTTGTGAATTTATAGAGGCGCAATTAGCTCAAACGGAGCTGTGTAGGGCCCACGAGCTCAGGGAGCGCGCCCTGTGAGCTCGTGGCTCTTTCTTAGGTCTTCTGGCCTCCTCTCGAACCTTCTAGGATCCCTTCTAGTTAAGAAAAAATCACCATAAAGTTTCATCGTGTGTTTGGACTTTGTTTGGTACTAATTTTCTGAAAATCCAAGAACAAGCAAAATTAGGAACTGACAATGAACACTAGGTTAATAGGTTAGTCCGCAAAAAATGATATAAATAGTATCAAAATGCATATAAAGCATCCAAGATTGATAATATAATAGCATGAAATAATCAGAAATTATAGATACGTTGGAGATGTATCAAGGGGCTGATCCAAAGGATTGGGAATGGACAAGATACAAACGTTTAGACTCAAAATTGGACCCCCTATGGAATCTCTCATTCTGTCTATCACTTCGCTAGTCCAAAATCCGCCTAAGATCATCTCTGAACTCATCATTCCTTCATCTGCAGTACAAAATGTCGAACTTGTGATGTAGATTTTGCTCCCGGTTGATGTTGAAGAAATTTTATAAAGAAAACATCCGGTACATTTGACGTAGGTTTTGAGTGTACTTGAAATACAACATATTTCTAGGGATGGCACCCAGAGTGAAAGGGATTAACTATTATGCTTTTGGCATACATGATGTTGGTTACCACCGAGATGAGCACAGAGAATTCGCTAGGGAAACAAGATGGTCACTCAAATGCTACGAACGAGGAATGTGGTTGGGTTTCTGTATGGAAGATTTTAGTTCCCGCTAACCTTCAAGTTTTTGTTTGACGACAGGCCAGAAAATCGTTGTCGGCAACTGATCTCCTCCATCACCACAACATGACAGCCGCAACGAGTTGACCACTGTTTGGTGTACATGACTCTTGGCGTCATTCATTGATGAACTGCACCATGAGCCACTACGTTCGGTGCTAGCTGACGAAGACCTTATTGATAAAATGACCGCGAACCACGAGTCATGTTCTAAGAACTGGAGTTTTGAGCTGAACAACTCATTATCCCACGGCAAGTTTAGAAACTTGATAGTAACATTGTGGGAGATCTAGTCGGCGCGTGGAGAGCTATACACAAAGCGGTGTTCCAAATCCCATACTCGACGGATAGATTTGTGCGGTCATATCTCTTTGTATTGCAAGTCATAGCCACTCTGAAAATAATCGTAGCAAGGAGGTGTAAGTTAACGTGGATGGTGCATTGGGGATCAAGAGAGGTGCAGTTACAACCACATGCAACGATCATACCGAAGCTTATTTGGGTTCTTTGGTTGTCATCTTTAATGGTGTAGGTGACCTTGCGACATTTGAAGCTCTTGCATGTAGAAGGGCTTTCCCCTTATCGGTCGATCCAGTTTTGCAGAATAACTATGTTGTGTCGGACTGCAAGAAATGTGTTTGATGATATCAAAGAAGGTTCTCTTGGGATATACGGGACCATCATCAAAGAGATCAAGTAATGGTCGTCAAATAGCTTGATGATCTTTTACTCATGAGTTGAGGAATTACAACTTCAAAGCTCACAATCTTGCTAAGCATTCTCTTTCGTTAAGCGTTGGTTGCCATGGCTGGCTTGGCACGCCTCATGATTCATTATTTGTACCCATGAACATTTCAAGCAATAAAGCTTAGTAGGGTTATCTAAAAAATATATGTTGCATGTTTTTTCTGAGTGAGGGACGTCATGACTAGCTTTACATCATCCACATGTTTATAGAAGGAGAAAACTAGGGGATCACCATCTCAAGTACAAGAACTTTTATTATGAAAACAAAAATGAGCTAGCTCATGCGCCACCATCATTACCGTCTCTTCTACAATGCTTGAAGATGACATTCCCAATTGTGATAGCCAAATCAACTCACTCTGCAACTAGGTCGAAGCAAAACCGGGCAGACCAACACACTAGGTTTGAGAGAAAGTTTAGGTCGCGAGGGCACAGAAACATGGGCTCTGCTTCAGCCTAGTCCACCCAGACACTGTACTATAGCTTCCCAGCTGTCTACGTAATCATGTTTCCCAAATTTTGCGATTCTTTGATTTTTCATTTTCTATTGAAAAAAACTTGTTTCTCTAAAGAAAACACATAGTTATAAATTTCCCTCTCAACAGAAGGAGTTGACGCCGCATCTTGTTCAACTCGCATATAGGTGAATGGTAGCAACAAGTACATGGACAAGCTTTGACGCTATATACCATCTGACTTTCTGGGAAGGAAGTGTTGCGTGTAAAACATTGCGCACCATCTGTGGAACGTACTATGTGCTTATCTAGACAGTGAGCATTATGAAGATATAACGTTACTAGAAACACTCCACAATTCCGGAGAAATCACTATGTGCTTATCTAGACGGCGAATGTTATAGAGTTATTTTTCATGGTCCAAAATAATTTACCAAAATAATTAGAGATAAAATTAAGGCCGTGCGTACATACCACCATGGGTAGAGAGTTATTTTTGATTTAGCGTTACTAGAAACACTCCACAATTCCAGAGAAAATTACCATGATCTTACTTATCTTAGACATGTGACGTTGTAATGACATTTCTAAGGCGGTGAGGGTGTTACAAGTAAAATATTTTCACAAATCCATACACACCATGTGCTTATCTTAGACATGGAATTATGATGGATCTAAAGATTCACGGTAGAATATAACATTGTGGTTGGCTAAACATTTTTAATCAAAATGCATAATTATCACTATCTAACTCGCATGGAAGGAAAGATCCACCACTTCTCATTCAATGTGACAAGTTACACTCTGCACTCCAAGTATGCAAGTGAAAACTCAACGGTACCAACAAAAGTAAAGTAAGTGGTGCTGCTATGTATCAATTTTTTTAAAGTATGATTGTTGCAAGCATTAAAACCCATTAAAAACAAAGTCGACGGTCAAATTTTCATGCAACCAGTGCCACTCTGTACTCCATGTTGACAAGTGTACATATCCGTTCTCAAAGAACAACAATACCGACCAAAGCAGACAAGAGCTAGCATAAATTTTGACAATATCTTCTAATTAAAATGAGGGCGTTATAAGTAAAGCACTGCGTAATTCAGAAAAACAACTTAGTACATCGAGCATCATATTTTAGTGTGATACGTATCATTGAACAATAAAGTGGCATCATATTTTAGTGTGATACGTATCATTGAACAATAAAGTGGCATCATATATTTCAGTGTGATATGTATCACTTAGTACATCGGCCTTGTAAGTGCAGGCATCCCTTCTCGAAACTCAGCATTAAGTCCTGGAACCAAATGCCATCAATCTCTTCATCAATACAAGGGGAATATAAAGCATAACATGTTAGAAAAACATAACTAAACATCATATTTTAGCACGACATGTGTTGCTACACAATACATGTCGACAACTCCAGATATCCCTTCTCCGAGGATGACACTATGGAGCAAACCAAAAAGGTATCCATATTAAATGACAACAATCTTTCCATTAAATCAAGAGTGTTATGTTGGGGATATCGCTTATCAGGAGCTTATCGGTCAACCCATGATAAGGGGTAAATCGGCATGTTTATCGGCATATCGGCCGATTTATCGCCATAGCGGCTGATTTATCGGCTGATTTATCTTATCGGTCAGACAACGGTGAGCGATAAATCGGCCGATTTATCGGAATATCAGAAGATATCTTGAGCAGTGACACTAAGAGTCTTATTTTCGTGTGACAAGTGTCCCTGTGTACTTCACATGGACAAGCACATGTATCCCTTCACGAAGATAGACACTACCGACCAAACTAGATAAGGGTGTTATGAGTAAAACACCGCATAATTTCAGAAAATGCTTTACGTGTCAAAATAGAAAACCAAGCATCATATTTGTGTTTAACAAGTGTCCTTGCGTACTCCAGGTGGAAAAGCGCATATATCCCTTCACATAGATAGACACCACCGACCAAACTAGATAAGGGCTAGTGATACGACCAGGTGAAGCATGTTTCAGAATATATGAAAAATATTGGGCGAAAGAAGTACCAGAGGGGGGCCACCCACCATCCACGAGGGTGGGGATGCGCCCTCCCCCTGGGCGCGCCCCTTGCCTTGTGGGTCCTCTGGCAGCCCTCTGATGCCCATCTTCGGCTATATGGAGTCCTTCGTCCTGGAAAGAATCATAAGCTTGCTCACGGGACGAAACTCCGCCCCCACGAGGCGGAACCTTGGCGGAACCAATCTAGGGCTCCGCGGAGCTGTACTGCCGGGGAAACTTCCCTCCGGGAGGGGGAAATCATCACCACCATCATCACCATCTATCCTCTCATCGGGAGGGGGTCAATCTCCATCAACATCTTCACTAGCACCATCTCATCTCAAACCCTAGTTCATCTCTTGTATCCAATCTTTGTCCCAAAGCCTCAGATTGGTACCTGTGGGTTGCTAGTAGTGTTGATTACTCCTTGTAGTTGATGCTAGTTGGTTTATTTGGTGGAAGATCATATGTTCAGATCCTTTATGCATATTAATACCCCTCTGATTATGAACTTGAATATGATTTGTGAGTAGTTACGTTTGTCCATGAGGACATGGGAGAAGTCTTGCTATAAGTAGTCACTAGGAAACATGCCCGTGCGTTGCAACGGGAGAAACAAATCTTTTCACGTCCCTAGTGGTGACACATCCATATTGCTGCGTCTTCTTCACCATCATCGCCAATGATAGTCACTTATTGATGATAAAGTGGTCAGTCCTAAGGCAATGAGCTTGCTTACTCTAGAATGCCACTTTGTGAGCTCCTCTCTACACCGGATTGTAACTCTGCGGACTTATGCTGATGGTGGATGCCGTCCTTATCTCATCTTACTTGATTCATGCACCATTGCTACATTTGTATGCCATTGCTTTTTTCTGACGGTGTGGAATATACGATAGAGATAATTATTGTTACATAGTTATGAAGCTCGATGGCAATGGCTGGGAAATCATTTAAAATTTCAAAAATGATTTCCTACACTTTCTCTGTCCCATCTAAAACATAAGATATCCCCATCTGACAGCACCCTCATACTAAAAGTACACATCGTGCAAGACTAAAAATTTAGGTTGTGAAGACGTGGTAGAGATTAAAAAACCTTTCAAAGTTAAGCTGAGAAAAAACTTTTAAAAGGCCATTTAAAGCATAAGGCGTTATCACAGCCTATCCTAGAAAGGCATGCAAGCCTTGGCGTCAATGTGTCTAAGCTTAGCTTCCTTCTGGCTTTAGAGGCCGCCTCCAACAAATAAACTTGTCATTTGGTTCCATTTATCAGCAAAAGAGCATGTGCATTGCAACGGGTATAAAATAAATTTGATAATTTGTGTCGAGTGTTTATCTATTGCACTACTAACTCCTAATCCATCTAAATTGAAATAATTACATATTTGGCTCCAAGTAATGCAGAGAGAGAGAGAGAGAGAAAGAGATTTACTCCTCATAGACCTCAAGTTTTACAGAGAAGATTACTCGTGTGAGTAATTATTCTATGAATATATTCCAAAGAAAATGATCATGCACATAATTAGATGTGGCACTACCAAGATATAGGAAGCAACTTGAAGTCTTATCTCAAATTAGTTGCTACCAAAAAGAATGCTAAAAAAATAATGCTCAAAAGTGCATGCCAGGCATACATTTAAATGTCCATAATTTACATGCATGAATGATGAACAATGATCCCACAATATGGTGCATGACACAATCATAGGATTTTTTTTATTCCAAACAATTATCCCACAATATGGCATCTCTGGAATTTTTAATTCCAGCCCCACAAATCCAGTCCTCCTTCCAAATAATCGGGGCTGCTTCATCCCGTTTTACGATGCACGGCATATGCCCCCTCTTTAATCTCCCTCCCGTTAATCCTGCGTGCATGTGTAGCGCACCCGATTTATTTCCTCCTTAGTCTCTCTCCAGTTAATCATGTGTGCATGCGTGCAGGCGGGTCGTTACTCCTTAATCCGCTCTGTCTCTCTCTTACATTGATTCCACAATTTTTCTTGAGAGACGGATCCAGTCCTTCCCGATTTTCTAGGCGGCTTGTTGACTGGTGACCCACAAGTATAGGGGATCTATCGTAGTCCTTTCAATAAGTAAGAGTGTCGAACCCAACGAGGAGCAGAAGAAAATGATAAGCGGGTTTCAGCAATGTATTCTCTGCAATCACTGAAATAATAGGTAACAGATAGTTTTGTGATAGGATAATTTGTAACGAGTAACAAGTAACAAAAGTAAATGAAGTGCACCAAGGTGACCCAATCCTTTTTGTAGCAAAGGACAAGCCTGGACAAACTCTTATATAGAGGAAAGCGCTCCCGAGGACACATGGGAATATCGTCAAGCTAGTTTTCATCACGTTCATATGATTCACGTTCGGTACTTTGATAATTTGGTATGTGGGTGGACCGGTGCTTGGGTGCTGTCCTTACTTGGACAAGTATCCCACTTATGATTAACCTCTATTGCAAGCATCCGCAACTACAACAAAAGTATTAAGGTAAACCTAACCATAGCATGAAACATATGGATCCAAATCAGCCCCTTACGAAGCAACGCATAAACTAGGGTTTAATCTTCTGTCACTCTAGCAACCCATCATCTACTTATTACTTCCCAATGCCTTCCTCTAGGCCCAAATAATGGTGAAGTGTCATGTAGTCGACGTTCACATAACACCACTAGAGGAGAGACAACATACATCTCATCAAAATATCGAACGAATACCAAATTCACATGACTACTAATAGCAAGACTTCTCCCATGTCCTCAGGAACAAATGTAACTACTCACAAAGCATATTCATGTTCATAATCAGAGGGGTATTAATATGCATATAGGATCTGAACATATGATTTTCCACCAAGTAAACCAACTAGCATCAACTACAAGAAGTAATTAACACTACTAGCAACTGATACATCTCCAACGTATCTATAATTTTTGATTGCTCCATGCTATATTATCTACTGTTTTGGACATTATTGGGATTTATTATCTACTTTTATATTATTTTTGGACTAACCTATTAACCGGAGGCCCAGCCCAGAATTGCTGTTTTTTGCCTGTTTTATGGTTTCGAAGAAAAGGAATATCAAATGGAGTCCAAGAGGAATGAAACCTTCGGGAACGTGATTTTCTCAACGAACAAGACCCGGGAGACTTGGACCCTATGTCAAGAAAGAAAAGATGAGGCCACGAGGTAGGGGGCGCGCCTCCCCCCCCCCCCCAGGCGCGGCCACCACCCTCGTGGGCCCCCTGTTGCTCCACCGACGTACTCCTTCCTCCTATATATACCTACGTACCCCCAAACGATCAGATACAGAGCCAAAACCCCAATTCCACCGCTGCAACATTCTGTATCCACGAGATCCCATCTTGGGGCCTGTTCCGGAGCTCCGCCGGAGGGGGCATCGATCACGGAGGGCTTCTACATCAACACCATAGCCCCTCCGATGAAGTGTGAGTAGTTTACCTCAGACCTACGGGTCCATAGTTAGTAGCTAGATGGCTTCTTCTCTCTTTTTGGATCTCAATACAATGTTCTCCCCCTCTCTTGTGGACAACTATTCGATGTAATCTTCTTTTTGCGGTGTGTTTGTTGAGACCGATGAATTGTGGGTTTATGATCAAGTCTATCTATGAACAATATTTGAATCTTCTCTGAATTCTTTTATGTATGATTGGTTATCTTTGCAAGTCTCTTGGAATTATCAGTTTGGTTTGGCCTACTAGATTGATCTTTCTTGCAATGGGAGAAGTGCTTAGCTTTGGGTTCAATCTTGCGGTGTCCTTTCCCAGTGACAGTAGGGGCAGCAAGGCACGTATTGTATTGTTGCCATCGAGGATAACAAGATGGGGTTTTCTTCATATTGCATGAGTTTATCCCTCTACATCATGTCATCTTGCTTAAGGTGTTACTCTGTTTTTAACTTAATACTCTAGATGCATGATGGATAGCGGTCGATGAGTGGAGTAATAGTAGTAGATGCAGGCAGGAGCCGGTCTACTTGTCTCGGACGTGATGCCTATATACATGATCATACCTAGATATTCTCATAACTATGCTCAATTCTGTCAATTTCTCAATAGTAATTTGTTCACCCACCGTAGAATACTTATGCTCTCGAGAGAAGCCACTAGTGAAACCTATGGCCCCCGGGTCTATCTTCATCATATTAATCTCCTACTAAGTTATTTCCTTTGCTATTTACTTTGCCTTTATTTTACTTTCCATCTTTATCACAAAAATACCAAAAATAATATCTTATCATATCTATCAGATCTCACTCTCGTAAGTGGCCTTGTAGGGATTGACAACCCCTATGTGCGTTGGTTGCGAGGATTTATTTGTTTTGTGCAGGTACGAGGGACTCGCGCGTAGCCTCCTACTGGATTGATACCTTGGTTCTCAAAAACTTAGGGATATACTTATGCTACTTTGCTGCATCATCCCTTCCTCTTCGGGGAAAACCAACGCAATGCTCAAGAGGTAGCAGCAACCCACAAGTACCAATCCCAGACCTGGAGACAAGAATTGGATACAAGAGATCAACTAGGGTTTGAGAGGAGTTGGTACTGGTGAAGATGTTGATGGAGAATGCCCCCCCCCCGATGAGAGGATCGTTGGTGATGACGATGGCGATGATTTCCCCCTCCCGGAGGGAAGTTTCCCTGGCAGAACAGCTCCGCCAGAGCCCTAGATTGGTTCCGCCTCGTGGAGGCAGAGTCTCATCCGGAAAGATGGCTTAATGATTTTTTTCTCATTGAAAGATTCCATATAGAAGAAGATGGCCATCGGAGGGCCATCAGTGGGCCCACAAGGTAGGGGGCATGCCCAGGGGGTAGGGCGCGCCCCCACCCTCGTGGGCAGGGTGTGGCCCCCCTGGTGAACTTCTTGCGCTCAGTATTTTTTTATATATTCTGAAAACGACTTCCGTGAAGTTTCAGGACTTTTGGAGCTGTGCAGAATAGGTCTCTAATATTTGCTCCTTTTCTAGCCCAGAATCCCAGCTGTCGGCATTCTCCCTCTTTATGTAAACCTTGTAAAATAAGAGAGAATAGGCATAAGTATTGTGACATAATGGGTAATAACAGCCCATAATGCAATAAATATCGATATAAAAGCATGATGCAAAATGGACGTATCAACTCCCCCAAGCTTAGACCTCGCTTGTCCTTAAGCGAAAGCCGAAATCGAAAAATATGTCCACATGTTTAGAGATAGAGGTGTCGATAAAAAAAATTACGGACATGAGGGCATCATGATCATTCTTAGAACAACAACTTATATAATTCTTCCCATATGATCTCTTATGCTAGAGTAACAATTCAATCACAATTTCAAGTATGAATCATAAACTTCATTGAAAACTAACAAACTATAATCTCAGTCATTGGAGCAATTGCAATTTATCATAACATAGGAAAGAGTCAATATATAAGAGCTTTTGAGCAAGTCCACATACTCAACTATCATATAGTCTTTCACAATTGCTAACACTCACGCAATACTTATGGGCATGGCGTTTTAATCGGATACAGAGAAAGATAGGGGCTTATAGGTTTGCCTCCCAACGTTTTACCTTAAGGGTAATGTCAACAATAATAGTTCATGAAAATTCACATCCAATTAGGCATATATACCAGGATCTTTCCAACATGTTGTGCTTGCCAAAAGATAAAATGCAAAAAGGAAGGGTGAAGATCACCATGACTCTTATGTAAGGTAGGAGATAAGGTAAACGATAGGCCATTCGCAGAGGGAAGCAGAGGTTGTCATGCGCTTTTATGGTTGGATGCACAAAATCTTAATGCAAAAGAACGTCACTTTATATTGCCACTTGTGATATGGACCTTTATTATGCAGTCTGTCATTTTATTTCTTCCATATCACACGATCGTATAAAGCTTATTTCCTCCACACCAATCAATCATACATATTTAGAGAGCAATTTTTATTGCTTGCACCGATGACAACTTAGTTGAAGGATCTTACTCAATCCATAGGTAGGTATGGTGGACTCTCATGGCAAAACTGGTTTAAGGGTGTTTGGAAGCACAAGTAGTATCTCTACTTGGTGCAAAGAATTGGCTAGCATGAGGGGGAAAGGCAAGCTCAACCATGTTGGATGATCCATGACAATATAATTTATCTCAGATGTAAGAAAACATAACCCATTACATTGTCTTCCTTGTCCAACGTCAACTCTTTAGCATGTCATATTTTAATGAGTGTTCACAATCATAAAAGATGTCCAAGATAGTATATTTATATGTGAAGACCTCTCTTTCTTTATTACTTCCTATTAATTGCAACGATGACCAAAACTATGTTTGTCAATCTCTCAACAACTTTTATTCATCATACTTTTTATATGTGAGCTCATTACTCTCCAGAAAATCCGTATGATCTCTTTTATTCTTTTTATTCTTTCTCTTTTCTTTTATTCACTTAAGATCATGGCAAAATAATCAAGCCCTTGACTCAACACTAATCTTTATTATATAGCTCACGGACTCGATTACATAGAAGGATCATAAAGCAAAACTCACAACTAGACCATACTAAAACCTTTTTATTCTACTAGATCAAGATATTACCAAAAGGATCAAACTAAGAAAAATGGTAAAGATAAAAGTGATGGTGATACGATACCGGGGCACTCCCCCAAGCTTGGTAGTTTCCAAGGGGAGTGCCCATACCCGATGCTCAGTTCTTCTTTGTTGGTGAAGAAGGTGATGGTTTTGTTGATGGTGTAGGCTTTTTCCTTAATTTATGCTTGAGGACAGAATTTTGGTCCCTTAGGTCATCGATCTCCCGCTCCAGGCTCAGTATCTTTTTGCATAGTTCCTGCTTGTTTTCCTGCAAGAGGCAAAAAGGGATAAACTCGATCTTAGGTTTCTTTACTCTATCCGGGAGGCTTGACTTTTTGAACTCCACATGCATGTCCCCAGGTTGAGGTAATGGGACTTCGGCTTCTTCTGAGCTTGTCTCCTCCCTTCCCTTGGGTTCATAGTCCTCTTCTTCTTCCGTAGTACAACCACAATGCTCCACATCCCCATAGACTTTAGGATCTGTAAGGTAATCAACCACATAGCTTTCTCCTTCCGAATCCTAGGATGACATGTTGCTCTAATCTGCAGCAGGACAGCTCGAAACAAAGACAAGAGATATTTGCGTGATACATGAGTCAAAACCTTCGGGAGATTATATAATGAATTTTTACCGACCAAAATACGTAACATGTAAGAAAACGGAGTCCGGAGAGCACACGAGGTGCCCACGAGGTAGGGGGCGCGCCCAGGGGGTAGGGCGCGCCCAGGGGGTAGGGCGCGCCCTACACCCTTGTGGAGTCCTCGTGTCCTTCACGGACTGCTTCTTATTTTTATATTTTTCTAAATATTCCAAAACGGAAGAAAATTTCCATTAGAACTGTTTTGGAGTCGGTTTACTTACTGTACCACATACCTATTCCTTTTCGGAGTCTGAAATGTTCCGGAAAGTGTCCCTTATGTATTCCTCCGGGGTTACGGTTTCAATAACATTGGTTTCAACATTTATAGGATTACCTGAGATATAATGTTTAATTCTTAGACCATTCACCACCTTCGGATTTGTGCCTTCGAAGTTGTTGATTTTTATGGCACCGGAATGATAGACCTCCTCGATAACGTAAGGACCTTCCCATTTACAGAGAAGTTTTCCTGCAAAAAATCTTAAACGAGAGTTGTATAGCAATACATAATCACCTACATTAAACTCACGCTTTTGTATCCTTTTGTCACTGCCATCTTTTGACTTTTTCTTTAAACAACTTAGCATTTTCGTAGGCTTGGGTTCTCCATTCATCAAGAAAACTAATGTCAAATAACCTCTTCTCACCGGCAAGTTTGAAATCACAATTGATCTCTTTAATAGCCGAATAAGCCTTATGTTCTAGTTCGAGAGGTAAGTGACATGCTTTTCCATAAACCATTTTATACAGAGACATACCCATAGGATTTTTATATGCGGTTCTATAGGCCCATAATGCATCATCAAGTTTCTTGGACCAATTCTTTCTAGATCTGTTAACAGTCTTTTGCAAAATTAATTTGAGCTCTCTATTACTCAATTCTACTTGACCACTAGACTGTGGGTGATAAGGAGATGCAATTCTATGATTAACATCATATTTAGAAAGAATTTTACGGAAAGCATCATGAATAAAATGTGAACCACCATCAGTCATTAAATATCTAGGGACTCCAAACCTTGGAAAAATAACTTCTTTAAGCATCTTAATAGAGGTGTTATGATCAGCACTACTAGTTGGAATAGCTTCTACCCACTTAGTAACGTAATCAACAACAACTAAAATATGTGTATAACCATTAGAGGCAGGAAAAGGTCCCATATAATCAAAGCCCCAAACATCAAATGGTTCAATAACAAGTGAATAATTCATAGGCATTTCTTGACGTCTACTAATATTACCAATTCTTTGACATTCATCACAAGACAAGACAAACTTACGGGCATCCTTGAAGAGAGTAGGCCAATAAAAACTGGATTGCAATACCTTGTGTGCAGTTCTATCTCCAGCATGGTGTCCTCCATAAGCCTTGGAGTGACACTTGCGTAGGATCTGTTCCTGTTCATGCTCAGGTACACAACGCCTAATAACACCATCTACTCCTTCTTTATAAAGATGTGGGTCATCCCAAAAGTAATGTCTCAAATCATATAAGAACTTTTTCTTTTGCTAGTATGTGAAACTAGGTGGTATAAATTTAGCAACAATGTAATTAGCATAATCAGCATACCATGGAGCAGTACGAGAAGCATTTATGAAATTTATTGTTCATCAGGAAAGCTATCATCAATAGGTAGTGGGTCATCAAGAACATTTTCTAACCTAGACAAGTTGTCTGCAACGGGGTTCTCAACTCCTTTTCTATCAATAATATGCAAATCAAATTCTTGTAGCAAGAGAACCCATCTAATAAGTCTAGATTTAGCATCTTTCTTTTCCATGAGATATTTAATAGCAGCATGATCAGTGTGAATAGTTACTTTAGAATCAACAATATATGGTCTAAACTTATCACAAGCAAATACAACTGCTAGGAATTCTTTTTCAGTAGTAGCATAATTTCTCTGAGCATTGTCTAGAGTTTTACTAGCATATTGAATAACATTTAATTTCTTATCAACTCTTTACCCTAGAACAACACCTACAGCATAATCACTAGCATCACACATAATTTCAAAGGGTAAATTCCAATTAGGTGGCTGAACAATCGGTGCAGAGATCAATGCTTTCTTAAGTATTTCAAATGCTTCTACACAATCATCATCAAAGACAAATGGTATATATTTTTTTAATAAATTAGTTAGAGGCCGAGAAATTTTTGAGAAGTCCTTAATGAACCTCCTATAAAAACCGGCGTGACCAAGGAAACTTCTTATACCTTTGATGTCCTTGGGACATGGCATCTATTCAATAGCATCAACCTTAGCTTTATCAACCTCAATGCCTCTTTCAGAAACTTTATGCTCCAAGACAATACCTTCATTAACCATAAAGTGGCACTTTTCCCAATTCAAGACAAGATTAGTTTCTTCACATCTCTGCAAAACTCAGCCAATGTTGCTTATGCAATCATCAAAAGAGGATCCATAGACGGAAAAATCATCCATGAAAACCTCACAAATCTTTTCACAAAAGTCAGAGAATATAGCCATCATGCATCTTTGAAAGGTAGCAGGTGCATTGCATAAACCAAAAGGCATACGTCTATAAGCAAAAGTACCAAAAGGGCAAGTAAAAGTAGTCTTTGATTGATCATTGGCTGACACAGGTATTTGAGAGAAACCAGAATAACCATCTAGAAAGCAAAAATGTGTATGTTTGGATAATCTTTCTAGCATTTGATCGATAAAAGGTAAGGGGTAATGATCTTTTTTAGTAGCTTTATTTAATTTGCGGAAATCAATTACCATCCTATAACCTGTAATAATTCCTTGCGGGATCAACTCATCTTTATCATTAGGAACGATAGTAATACCACCCTTCTTAGGGACACAATGGACATGACTTACCCACTGACTATCAGCAACGGGATAAATTATACCTGCCTCAAGAAGATTTAGTATTTCCTTTCTTACCACTTCCTTCATCTTAGGTTTCAGCCGTCGTTGATGATCACAAACTGGTTTGGCATCTTCCTCCAAATTTATTTTGTGTTGACAGAGAGTGGGACTAATGCCCTTAAGATCATCAAGAGTATATCCAATAGCAGCACGGTGGTTCTTCAGAGTTTTCAATAATCTCTCTTCTTCATGCTCTGAAAGGTTAGCACTAATAACAACAGGATATATCTTTTTCTCATCAAGAAAGCATATTTAAGAGTATCAGACAACGGTTTGAGCTCAAACACGGGATCACCCTTGGGTGGAGGAGGATCCCCTAGGATTTCAACAGGCAAATTGTGTTTCAGGATGGGTTCCTGTTTAAAGAATACTTCATATACTTCCCTTCTTTCATTCATAAACATATCGTTTTCATGGTCTAGCAAATATTGTTCTAAAGGATCACTAGGAGGTACGACAATGGAAGCAAGACCAATAATTTCATCTTTACTAGGCAATTGCTCTTCACAATTTTGTCTAATAAATTTAGAGAAATTAAATTCATGAGACATATCACCTAAACCAATAGTAACAACATCCTTGTTGCAGTCTATCCTAGCATTAACAGTGTTCAAGAAGGGTCTACCAAATATAATGGGACAAAAGCTATCTTGTGGGGAACCAAGAACAAGAAAATCAGTAGGATATTTAGTTTTCCCACACAAGACTTCAACATCTCTAAGAATTCCAATTGGTGAAATAGTATCTCTATTGGCAAGTTTAATTGTGACATCAATATCTTCTATCTCAGCAGGTGCAATATCATGCATAATTTCTTTGTACAAGTCATGATGTATAGCACTAGCACTGGCACCCATATCACATAAGCCATGATAACAACGATCTCCTATTTTAATAGAAATAACAGGCATGCCCACCACAGGTCTATGTTTATCTTTAGCACAAGGTTTAGCAATTCTAGCAGTCTCATCACGGAAATGAATAACATGCCCATCAATATTATCAGACAAGAGATCTTTAACAATAGCAATATTAGGTTCAACTTTAATTTGCTCAGCAGGTGTATAAGTTCTAATATTGCTTTTACGAACCACAATTGAAGCTTTATCATGATCCTTTATCCTAACAGGGAAAGGTGGTTTCTCAACATAAGCAGTAGGAACAGTAGGATCATTATAGGTGACAGTCTTTTCTTCAACTTTAATAGGTGCAGCTACTTTTACTTCTATGGGAGGATGATATTTAAACCACTTCTCCCTAGGGAGATCAACATGAGTAGCAAAAGATTCACAGAAAGAAGCTACTATCTCAGAGACAAGTCCATATTTAGTGCTAAATTTACGGAAAACATCGGTATCCATAAAAGATTTAACACAATCAAACTTAGGTGTCATACCTGACTCCATACCTTCGCCGAAGTCCCAGTCTTCAGAGTTGCGTTTAATTTTTTCCAATAAATCCCATTTGAATCCAATAGTCTTCGTCATAAAAGAGCCAACACAAGAAGTATCGAGCATGGTGTGACTGTTATCAGAAAGCCGAGCATATAAATTTTGAATAATCATTTCTCTTGAGAGCTCATGATTGGGGCATGAATATAACATTGATTTAAGCCTCCCCCAAGCTTGAGCGATGCTTTCTCCTTCACGAGGCCAGAAATTATATATATAATTGCGATCACGATGAACAAGATGCATATGATAAAACTTCTGATGAAATTCCAATTTCAATCATTTGTAGTTCCATGACCCTGTATCATCACATAGCCTATACCATGTCAATGCATCTTCCTTCAAAGATAAAGGGAAGACCATCTTCTTAATAACATCTCCGGGTACACCTGCAAGCTTAAATAATCCACAAATTTCATCCACATATATTAAGTGCTCATCAGGATGCGTTGTTCCGTCTCCTACAAAAGGATTAGCTAGTAGTTTTTCTGTCATACCAGAAGGAATTTCAAAGCAAACATTTTCATTTTCAGTAGGTTCAGTAGGTTGAGGAGCAACTCTTTGCTCTACTAGTCGGGGTGAAGATACCCCGAACAAGCCCCTCAGAGGATTACTTTCCATAGTAACAAGTGACAGTAAATTTCAGCACACTATATAAAATTTTCTTACCAAATTCCACCTACCAAAGGCGCTTAACTCCCAGGCAACGGTGCCAGAAAAGAGTCTTGATGACCCACAAGTATAGGGGATCTATCGTAGTCCTTTCGATAAGTAAGAGTGTCAAACCCAACGAGGAGCTGAAGGAAATGATAAGCGGTTTTCAGCAAGGTATTCTCTGCAAGCACTGAAATAATAGGTAACAGATAGTTTCGTGATAGGATAATTTGTAACGAGTAACAAGTAACAAAAGTAAATGAAGTGCACCAAGGTGGCCCAATCCTTTTTGTAGCAAAGGACAAGCCTGGACAAACTCTTATATAGAGAAAAGCGCTCCCGGGGACACATGGGAATATCGTCAAGCTAGTTTTTATCACGTTCATATGATTCACGTTCGGTACTTTGATAATTTGGTATGTGGGTGGACCTGTGCTTGGGTGCTGTCCTTACTTGGACAAGCATCCCACTTATGATTAACCTCTATTGCAAGCATCCGCAACTACAACAAAAGTATTAAGGTAAACCTAACCATAGCATGAAACATATGGATCCAAATCAGCCCCTTACGAAGCAACGCATAAACTAGGGTTTAAGCTTCTTTCACTCTAGCAACCCATCATCTACTTATTACTTCCCAATGCCTTCCTCTAGGCCCAAATAATGGTGAAGTGTCATGTAGTCGACGTTCACATAACACCACTAGAGGAGAGACAACATACATCTCATCAAAATATCGAACGAATACCAAATTCACATGACTACTAATAGCAAGACTTCTCCCATGTCCTCAGGAACAAACGTAACTACTCACAAAGAATATTCATGTTCATAATCAGAGGGGTATTAAAATGCATATAGGATCTGAACATATGATTTTCCACCAAGTAGACCAACTAGCATCAACTACAAGGAGTAATTAACACTATTAGCAACCCACAGGTACCAATCCCAGACTTGGAGACAAGAATTGGATACAAGAGATCAACTAGGGTTCGAAGAGAGTAATAAGCTTCTCAACTTGTAACTTCCACATATCACCGTGGAGAACCCAAACCGAAGCACCAAATGCAATGGCAAGGGCACACAGCGTGCCCAAGTCCTTCTCTCTCAGATCCCACCGAAGCAACTAATGCTAGGGAGGAAAATGAGAGGAAGAACAAGAAGGAGAACACCAAGAACTCCAAGAACTAGATCCAAGGGGTTCCCCTCACATAGAGGAGAAAGTGATTGGTGGAAATGTGGATCTAGATCTCCTCTCTCTTTTCCCTTAAAAACTAGCAAGAATCCATGGAGAGATTGAGAGTTAGCAAGCTCGAAGAAGGTTAACAATGGGGGAAGAACACGAGCTCAAGAGATAAAGTTCATTGGGGAAGAAGACTCCCTTTTATAGGTGGGGAAAAATGCAACCGTTATGCTCACAGCCCGCACAGATCGGTACTACCGCTCGACCTCACGGTACCACCGCAAGGGGTAGCGGTACTTGATACATCTCCAACGTATCTATAATTTTTGATTGTTCCATGCTACTATATTATCAACCTTGGATGTTTTATATGCATTTATATGCTATTTTATATAATTTTTGGGACTAACCTATTAACCTAGAGCCCAGTGCTAGTTTCTGTTTTTTCGTTGTTTTTGAGTATTGCAGAAAAGGAAAACCAAACGAGGTCCAATTGACCTAAAACTTCACGGAACTCTTTTTTGTACCAGAAGAAGGCAAGGAAGTAAAAGAATTGGGCCAGAAGAGTCTCGGGCTGCCCACGAGGGTGGGGGGTGCGCCCACCCCCCTGGGCGCACCCCCTGCCTCGTAAACAGCCCGGAGACCCCCTGCCTTGTTCTCGACTCCAACACCTCTTATATAACCCAAAACTTCCAGAAAGAAATCTAGATCGGGAGTTCCGCCGCGAGAAGCCTCTGTAGCCACCGAAAACCAATCTACACCCGTTCCAGCACCCTGCCGGAGGGGGGAATCCCTCTCCGGTGGCCATCTTCATCATCCCAGCGCTCTCCATGATGAGGAGGGAGTAGTTCTCCCTCGGGGCTAAGGGTATGTACCAGTAGCTATGTGTTTGATCTCTCTCTCTCTCTCTCTCTCTCTCTCGTGTTCTTGAGTTGGCACAATCTTGATGTATCGCGAGCTTTGCTATTATATTAGGATCTTATGATGTTTCTCCCCCTCTACTCTCTTGTGATGAATTGAGTTTTCTCTTTGAAGTTATCTTATCGGATTGAGTCCTTAAGGATTTGAGAACACTTGATGTATGTCTTGTATGTGCTTATCTGTGGTGACAATGGGATATCACGTGCTCCAACTTGCGAGTTACGTGACCTCATGAAATTATGCATAGGGGTTGGCACACGTTTTCGTATTGACTCTTCGGTAGAAACTTTGGGGCACTCTTTGAAGTTCTTTGTGTTGGTTGAATAGATGAATTTGAGATTGTGTGATGCATAACGTATAATCATACCCACGGATACTTGAGGTGACATTGGAGTATCTAGGTGACATTAGGGTTTTGGTTGATTTGTGTATTAAGGTGTTATTCTAGTACGAACTCTATGATAGATTGAACGGAAAGAATAGCTTCATGTTATTTTACTAGGGACTCCTGAATAGATCGGTCAGAAAGGATAACTTTGAGGTAGTTTCGTACCCTACCATAATCTCTTCGTTTGTTCTCCGCTATTAGTGACTTTGGAGTGACTCTTTGTTGCATGTTGAGGGATAGTTATATGATCCAATATGTTATTATTATTGAGAGGACTTGCACTAGTGAAAGTATGAACCCTAGGCCTTGTTTCAATACATTGCAATACCGTCTGTGCTCACTTTTATCATTAGTTACCTTGCTGTTTTTATATTTCCAGATTACAAAAACCATTATCTACTATCCATATTGCACTTGTATCACCATCTCTTCGCCAAACTAGTGCACCTATACAATTTACCATTGTATTGTGTGTGTTCGGAACACAAGAGACTCTTTGTTATTTGGTTGCAGGGTTGCTTGAGAGAGACCATCTTCATCCTACGCCTCCCACAGATGGATAAACCTTAGGTCATCCACTTGAGGGAAATTTGCTACTGTCCTACTAACCTCTGCACTTGGAGGCCCAACAATGTCTACAAGAAGAAGGTTGTGTAGTAGACATCAAGCTTTTTTCTGGCGCCGTTGCCAGGGAGGTTAGCGCTTGAAGGTATATCTTTAGATCTTGCAATCGAGTCTTTTAGTTTCTTGTTTTATCACCAGTTTAGTTTATAAAAGAAAACTATAAAAAATAGAATTGAGTTTGTCTCATACGCTTCACCTTTTTAATATCTTTCGTGAGTATGATGGAAAGGATAATTGTGCTCAAGTGCTAGAAGAAGAAATCTATAAAATGTTTGGCACTAAATCTTTGAATGATGAGCATGATTGCAATGTTGTTAGTACGAATTCTTTGAATATCCATGATACTAATGATGATTGCATCAGTTATGATGAAAATGTCTCCTATAAACATGTCAATTTTTGTGGAGTACATTGGGTTTGTAAGTACACACCAAATAGGGAAGATAGATATTGCAAGAGGCATAAGTACTTAGAAACTAAATTGTTGCAAGAAGAGCTAGATGAATGTGCTGAAACTTTAAATTATGTTGGCCATGCTTGTGAGCTTTGCAATGAACATGATCATTTCAATACCCAATGCAAATTGTTTCATGATCGTATCGTGTCCAAAAATTGTGATGACTTGATTTCCCTTACACATTATAATGAACTTAGTTTTCTTATGGGTTACGAAGAAATGAAACGTATAACTAATCATCTTCCAGAATTTTCCCGTTACAAACTTCTTGGCTTTGATCTAGAGGGAATTTATATGTATTGTGCGGTGAATTGCATTGAAAATCCTTATATTGCCAATTACATAAAGAAAAGAAAACAAATAGAAGATGAAGAGAATACTAATGAAAGGGAAGAGGCTTCCCAATACTCTCCTATTATTTCTTATGATGAATCAGGTAACGAGGAGGAGCCTCCTATTCAACCAATCTCATTAATAAGGAGCTCCAAAAAGAGGATTGAACCCACACATGATGTGGTGAAGAAGAAGAAAAGAAAAAGGAAGAGAGGTAAGAAGATATCTCTCCCAAATAATGCTGCTCATATTACTATTGTGCCTCATGAAAATATAATTGTGGAAGATAATGATACTTCTTATGATCTTGAAAATCCTTTTGGCACTTGCTTGGAAGAATATGATAATTGCTATACTATTGGTGCTATCCATACTATTAATGATGAGAGTGATTATGCTTATGATATGAAAAGGCCCAAGCTTGGGGATGCTAGGTTTGACGAAGACGATATTTTTGAGAATATATTTGCTGCAATTAATGTTTGTCCCAAGCTTGGGGATGCTACGTTTAATGAAGATGATATTTTTAGTCTCCCAAGTTTCGATATGCAAGTTTGTAATGATGATAGCATGCCTCCTACCTATGATGATTATTGTGATCATACTTATGCTATAAAAAGTAGTGATTATATTTATAAAACTTGTCATTATTATGATTACCCCTTCTCTGAAAATTACTCTTTTAATGTGGAAACAATTAATAGTATTCGAGTCTCTTATGATACTCCCATTATTATTCATGAGAAGAATCTTGCTTATGTGGAGAGTAGTAAATTTTCTATGCTCGTAGATCATGAAAAGAATGCTTTAGGTGCTGGTTATATTGTTGAATTTATTCATGATGCTACTGAAAATTATTATGAGGGAGGAATATATGCTTGTAGGAATTGCAATAATATCAAGTTTCCTCTCTATGTGCTTAAAGTTTTGAAGTTATGCTTGTTTTACCTTCCTATGCAAGTTGATTCTTGTTCCCACAAGTTGTTTGCTCACAAAATCCCTATGCATAGGAAGAATGTTAGACTTAAATGTCCTAGTCATATTCTTCATGATGCTCTCTTTATGTTTCAATTCTTATCTTTTATGTGAGCATCGTTGAAATCATCATGCCTAGCTAGGGGCGTTAAACGATAGCGCTTGTTGGGAGGCAACCCAATTTTATTTTAGTTCATTGCCTTTTGTTTCTGTTTAGTAATAAATAATTCATCTAGCCTCTGTTTAGATGTGGTTTTATGCTTTTAATTAGTGTTTGTGCCAAGTAGAACCTTTGGGAAGACTTGGGGAAAGTCTTGTTGATCATGCTGCAAAAAACAGAAACGTTAGCACTCACGAGAATTGCTGCCATTTTTATTTGAAGAGTGATATTTAGTTAATTATTTTTGCAGACTATTAATAGATAAATTCCACAGGTCCAGCAATTTATTTGAGAATTTTATGAGTTCCAGAAGTATACGTTTGATCCATATTACTACAGACTGTTCTGTTTTTGACAGATTCTGTTTTTCATGTGTTGTTTACTTATTTTGATGAATCTATGGCTAGTAAAAGAGTTTATAAACCATAGAGAAGTTGGAATACAGTAGGTTTAACACCAATATAAATAAATAATGAGTTCATTACAGTACCTTGAAGTGGTGATTTATTTTCTTATACTAACGGAGCTTACGAGTTTTCTGTTAAGTTTTGTGTTTTGAAGTTTTCAAGTTTTGGGTAAGGATTCGATGGACTATGGAATAAGGAGAGGCAAGAGCCTAAGCTTGGGGATTCCCAAGGCACCCCAAGGTAATATTCAAGGATAGCCAAGAGCCTAAGCTTGGGGATGCCCCGGAAGGCATCCCCTCTTTCGTCTTCGTTCATCGGTAACTTTACTTGGAGCTATATTTTTATTCGCCACATGATATGTGTTTTGCTTGGAGCGTCATGTTATTTTATTTAGTTTTGCTTGCTGTTTGAATAAAATACCAAGATCTGAAATTATTAAATGTTAGAGAGTCTTCACATAGTTGCATAATTATTCAACTACTCATTGATCTTCACTTGTATCTTTCGGAGTAGTTTGTTGTTGCTCTAGTGCTTCACTTATATCTTTTAGAGCACGGTGGTGGATTTGTTTTATAGAAACTATTGATCTCTCATGATTCACTTAGATTATTTTGAGAGTCTTAAATAGCATGGTAATTTGCTTAAATAATCCTAATATGCTAGGCATCCAAGAATGGCAAAAACTTTCATATAGAGTATTGAATACTAAGAGAAGTTTGATGCTTGATGATTGTTTTGAGATATGGAGGTAATAATATCAAATTCGTGCTAGTTGAGTAGTTGTGAATTTTAGAAATGTTTGTGTTGAAGTTTGCAAGTCCCGTAGCATGCACGTATGGTAAACGTTATGCAACGAATTGTTGGGGAACGTAGTAATTTCAAAAAAAATCCTACGCACACGCAAGATCATGGTGATGCATAGCAACGAGAGGGGAGAGTGTTGTCCACGTACCCTCGTAGACCGAAAGGGGAGGCGTTAGCACAACGCGGTTGATGTAGTCGTACGTCTTCACGATCCGATCGATCAAGTACTGAACGCACGGCACCTCCGAGTTCTGCACACGTTCAACTCGATGACATCCCTCGAAATTCGATCCAGCCGAGCGTTGAGGGAGAGTTTCGTCAGCACGATGGCGTGGTGACGATGATGATGTTCTACCGACGTAGGGTTTCGCCTAAGCACCGCTACGATATGATCGAGGTGGATTATGGTGGAGGAGGGCACCGCATACGGCTAAGAGATCAGGAGATCAATTGTTGTGTCTCTAGGGTGCCCCCCTGCCCCTGTATATAAAGGAGCAAGGGGGGTTGCGGCCGGCCAGGGCTAGGCGCGCCAGGAGGAGTCCTACTCCCACTTGGAGTAGGACTCCCCCCTTTCCTATTTGGATTAGGACTTGGGAGGGGGAAGAAGGAAAGAGGGGGGCCGCCCCCTTGCCCTAAACCAATTCGGTTTGGGCCTAGGGAGGCGCCCCATACTCCTCATTCTGCCCTCCTTTTCCACTAAGGCCCATGTAGGCCCATTAAGCTCCCGGGGGGTTCCGGTAACCTCCCGGTAGTCCGGTAAAATCCCGATTTCACCCGGAACACTTCCGATATCCAAACATAGGCTTCCAATATATCAATCTTCATGTCTCGACCATTTCAAGACTCCTCGTCATGTTCGTGATCACATCCGGGACTCCGAACAACCTTCGGTACATCAAAACATATAAACTCATAATATAACTGTCATCGAAACGTTAAGCGTGCGGACCCTACCGGTTCGAGAACTATGTAGACATGACCGAGACACGTCTCCGGTCAATAACCAATAGCAGAACCTGGATGCTCATATTGGCTCCCACATATTCTACGAAGATCTTTATCGGTCAGACCGCATAACAACATACGTTGTTCCTTTTGTCATCGGTATGTTACTTGCCCGAGATTCGATCGTCGGTATCTCAATACCTTGTTCAATCTCATTACCGACAAGTCTCTTTACTCATTCCATAATACAACATCCCACAACTAACTCATTAGTTGCAATGCTTCCAAGGCTTTAAGTGATGTGCATTTCCGAGAGGGCCTAGAGATACCTCTCCGACAATCGGAGTGACAAATCCTAATCTCGAAGTACGCCAACCCAACAAGTACCTTCGTAGACACCTGTAGAGCACCTTTATAATCACCCAGTTACGTTGTGACGTTTGGTGGCACACAAAGTGTTCCTCCGGTAAACGGGAGTTGCATAATTTCATAGTCATAGGAACATGTATAAGTCATGAAGAAAGCAATAGCAACAAAATAAACGATCAAGTGCTAAGCTAACGGAATGGGTCAAGTCAATCACATCATTCTCCTAATGATGTGATCCCGTTAATCAAATGACAACTCATGTCTATGGTTAGGAAACATAACCATCTTTGATCAACGAGCTAGTCAAGTAGAGGCATACTAGTGACACTCTGTTTGTCTATGTATTCACACATGTATTATGTTTCCGGTTAATACAATTCTAGCATGAATAATAAACATTTATCATGATATAAGGAAATAAATAATAACTTTATTATTGCCTCTAGGGCATATTTCCTTCAGTCTCCCACTTGCACTAGAGTCAATAATCTAGTTCACATCGCCATGTGATTTAACATCAATAGTTCACATCACCATGTGATTAACACCCATAGTTCACATCGTCATGTGACCAAGACCCAAAGGGTTTACTAGAGTCAATAATCTAGTTCACATCGCTATGTGATTAATACCCAAAGAGTACTAAGGTGTGATCATGTTTTGCTTGTGAGGGAAGTTTAGTCAATGGGTCTGCTACATTTAGATCCATATGTATTTTGCAAATTTCTATGTCAACAATGCTCTCCACGGAGCTACTCTAGCTAATTGCTCCCACTTTGAATATGTATCCAGATTGAGACTTTGAGTCATCTGGATCAGTGTCAAAACTTGCATCGACGTAACCCTTTACAACGAACCTTTTGTCACCTCCATAATCGAGAAACATATCCTTATTCTACTAAGGATAATTTTGACCAATGTCCAGTGATGTACTCCTAGATCACTATTGTACTCCCTTGCCAAACTCAGGGCAGGGTATACAATAGGTCTGGTACACAGCATGGCATACTTTATAGAACCTATGTCTAAGGCATAGGGAATGACTTTCATTCTCTCTCTATCTTCTGCCGTGGTCGGGTTTTGAGTCTTACTCAACTTCACACCTTGTAACACAGGCAAGAACTCCTTCTTTGACTATTCCATTTTGAACTACTTCAAAATCTTGTCAAGGTATGTACTCATTGAAAAACTTATCAAGCATCTTGATCTATCTCTATAGATCTTGATGCTCAATATGTAAGCAGCTTCACCGAGGTCTTTCTTTGAAAAACTCCTTTCAAACATTCCTTTATGCTTTGCAGAATAATTCTACATTATCTCTGATCAACAATATGTCATTCACATATACTTATCAGAAATGTTGTAGTGCTCCCACTCACTTTCTTGTAAATACAGGCTTCACCGCAAGTCTGTATAAAACTATATGCTTTGATCAACTTATCAAAGCGTATATTCCAACTCCGAGATGCTTGCACCAGTCCATAGATGGATCGCTGGAGCTTGCATATTTTGTTAGTACCTTTAGGATTGACAAAACCTTCTGGTTGCATCATATACAACTCTTCTTTAATAAATCCATTAAGGCATGCAGTTTTGTTTATCCATTTGCCAGATTTCATAAAATGCGGCAATTGCTAACATGATTTGGACAGACTTAAGCATAGATACGAGTGAGAAACTCTCATCGTAGTCAACACCTTGAACTTGTCGAAAACCTTTTTGCGACAATTCTAGCTTTGTAGATAGTAACACTACTATCAGCGTCCGTCTTCCTCTTGAAGATCCATTTAATCTCAATGGCTTGCCGATCAATGGGCAAGTCAATTAAAGTCCATACTTTGTTCTCATACATGGATCTCATCTCAGATTTCATGGCCTCAAGCCATTTCACGGAATCTGGGCTCATCATCGCTTCCTCATAGTTCGTAGGCTCGTCATGGTCAAGTAACATGACATCCACAACAGGATTACCGTACCACTCTGTTGCGGATCTCACTCTGGTTTACCTACGAGGTTCGGTAGCAACTTGATCTGAAGTTACATGATCATCATCATTAGCTTCCTCACTAATTGGTGTAGTAGTCACAGGAACATATTTCTGTGATGAACTACTTTCCAATAAGGGAGCAGGTACAGTTACCTCATCAAGTTCTACTTTCTTCCCACTCACTTCTTTCGAGAGAAACTCCTTCTCTAGAAAGGATCCATTCTCAGCAACAAACATCTTGCCTTCGGATCTGTGATAGAAGGTGTACCCAACATTTTCTTTTGGGTATCCTATGAAGACGCACTTCTCCGATTTGGGTTTGAGCTTATCAGGTTGAAACTTTTTCACATAAGCATTGCAACCTCAAACTTTAAGAAACGACAGCTTAGATTTCTTGCCAAACCATAGTTCATACGGTGTCGTCTCAACGGATTTAGATGGTGCCCTATGAAAGTGCGTTATATCGACTAGAGGGGGGGTGAATAGGCGATTTTTATGAAATTCTTCACTGAGGAATTTGCCGGTGAGGAAATTCCTTAGCGAAGAACTACTAGCAGCGGAATAAGTACTCAAAAGTAGACATAACAGAATACAAGCATAGTCATCATGATGAAATGAAGACAGGGACAAAGTACAGGAAGCGTAATCACAGGATAACACATGATGAAGACAAACAGACTAAAGAAATTGAACTGAGGAAATTGAGAAAGTCTTCAGTCAAAGTCTTCAAACACAGATTGTTCACACTGATCATGCTGCTATTAAATATCTTATGGAAAAGAAAGATGCTAAACCTAGACTTATTAGATGGGTTCTCTTGCTACAAGAATTTGATTTGCATATTATTGGTAGAAAGGGAGCTGAGAACCCCGTTGCAGACAACTTGTCTAGGTTAGAGAATGTTCTTGATGACCCACTACCTATTGATGATAGCTTTCCTGATGAACAATTAGTTGTCGTAAATGCTTCCCGTACTGCTCCATGGTATGTTGATTATGCTAATTACATTGTTGCTAAATTTATGCCACCTAGTTTCACATACCAGCAAAAGAAAAAGTCCGTCTATGATTTAAGACATTACTTTTGGGATGACCCACACCTTTATAAAGAAGGACTAGATGGTATTATTAGACGTTGTGTACCTGAGCATGAATAGGAACAGATCCTACGCAAGTGTCATTCCGAGGCTTATGGAGGACACCACGCTGGAGGTTGAACTGCACATAAGGTATTGCAATCGGGTTTTTACTGGCCTACTCTCTTCAAGGATGCACGTAAGTTTGTCTTGTCTTGTGGTGAATGGCAAAGAATCGGTAATATTATTAGACATCAAGAAATGCCTATGAATTATTCACTTGTTATTGAACCATTTGATGTTTTGGGCCTTGATTATATGGGACCGTTTCCTTCCTCTAATGGGTATACACATATTTTAGTTGCTGTTGATTACGTTATTAAGTGGGTAGAAGCTATTCCAACTAGTAGTGTTGATCATAACGCCTCTATTAAGATGCTTAAAGAAGTTATTTTTCCGACGTTTGGAGTCCCTAGATATTTAATTACTGATGGTGGTTCACATTTTATTCATGGTGTTTTTCGTAAACTACTTGCTAAGTATGATGTTAATCACAGAATTGCATCCCCTTATCATCCACAGTCTACTGGCCAAGTATAATTGAGTAATAGAGAGCTTAAAATAATTTTGCAAAAGACTGTTAATAGATCTAGAAAGAATTGGTCCAAGAAACTTGATGATGCATTTTGGGCCTATAGAACTGCATATAAAAATCCTATGGGTACGTCTCCGTATAAGATGGTTTATGGAAAAGCATGTCACTTACCTCTCGAACTAGAACATAAGGCATATTGGGCCATTAAAGAGCTCAATTATGATTTCAAACTTGCCGATGAGAAGAGGCTTTTTGACATTAGCTCACTTGATGAATGGAGAACCCATGCCTATGAGAATGCCAAACTATTTAAGGAAAAAGTTAAAAGATGGCATGCCAAAAGGATACAAAAATGTGAGTTTAATGTAGGTGGTTATGTTTTGTTATACAACTCTTGTTTAAGATTTTTTTGTACGAAAACTCCTCTCTAAATGGGAAGGTCCGTACGTCATCGAGGAGGTCTATCGTTCCGGTGCCATAAAAATCGACAACTTCGAAGGTACAAATCCGAGGGTGGTGAACGGTCAAAGAATCAAACATTATATCTCAGGTAATCCTATAAGTATTGAAACTAATGTTATTGAAACCGTAACCCCGGAGGAATACATAAGGGAGACTTTCCAGAATGTTTCAGACTCCGAAAAGGAAGAGGTATGTGGTACGGTAAGTAAACCGACTCCAAAACAGTTCTAATAGCAATTTTCTCCGTTTTGGAATATTTAAAAATTAGGAACATAAGAAGTAGTCCGGGAAGGACACGAGGCTCCCACGAGGGTGGAGGGAGCACCCTACCCCCTGGGCGCGCCCCCTGCCTCGTGGGCACCTCGTGTGCTCTCCGGACTCCGTTTTCTTGCACGATACTTCTTTTGGTCGGTAAAAAATCATTATATAATCTCCTGAAGGTTTTGACCACTGTACCACGCAAATATCCTCTGTTTTTGTTTTGAGCTGTTCCTGCAGCAGGTCTAGAGCAAGATGTCTTCTCAAGAGTCAGTCGGGGAGAGTCGGGTATCTCATCCGATATCGAGGCCAAGAGCAATCAGCGATGCTGACCACTTTGGCCCCTCAACTGAGGAAGAGATGGAGGCTGACTTGAAAAGGATAGATGTCATGGAGGAGGATCAAGAAGTTACTTCTCATTTCCGAGCCGGATTCACGATGGGGGAACTACAGAGCTCAGCTATTTCAAGCTCGGTCATCCCTTCCAACGTTAGATTTCTTTCTTATGAAAATATGAAAAGGAGTGTTACTTGTTCACCCGCAGCTATGCAACATCCTTGGGTGAAAGGAGCTTTAGCCGTCACGGGCAAGCTCCGTAAGGAAATAATGGACCTCAAGCAGCAAGTCAATAAGCTCGAGGAAGAGAATCGTATCTTGAGGGGCATCATCGGCAAGAATATCAAATCACCACCTCCGAAGAAAGAGACATAATCACATGGGTATGGGCACTCCCCTTGGCAACTGCCAAGCTTGGGGGAGTGCCCCGGTATCGTATCACCATCACACCTTTATCTTTACTGTTTTTCTTAGTTCGATCCTTTTGGTAATATCTTGATCTAGTAGAATAAAGTTTTAGTATGATCTAGTTTTGCATTTTTGCTTTATGATCCTTCTATGTAATCAAGTCCATGAGCTATATATAATAAAGACTAGTGTTGAGTCAACGGCTTGATTATCTTGCTATGATCTTGAGGGAATAAAAATAAAAGAGAAAGAATAAAAAGAATTAAAGAGATCATATGGATCTTATGGAGAGTAATGACTTCACATATAAAAAGTATGATGAATAAAAGTTGTTGAGAGTTGACAAGCATAGTTTTGGTCATCGTTGCAATTAATAGGAAGTAATAAAGAAAGAGAGGTTTTCACATATAAATATACTATCTTGGACATCTTTTATGATTGTTAGCACTCATTAAAATATGACATGCTAAAAAGTTGATGTTGGACAAGGAAGACAACGTAATGGGTTATGTTTTCTTAAATCTGAAATAAATTATATTGTCATGGATCATCCAACATGTTGAGTTTGCCTTTCCCTCTCATGCTAGCCAAATTCTTTGCACCAAGTAGCGATACTACTTGTGCTTCCAAATATCCTTAAACCCAGTTTTGCCATTAGAGTCCACCATATCTACCTATGGATTGAGTAAGATCCTTCAAGTAAGTTGTCATCGTTGCAAGCAATAAAAATTGCTCTCTAAATATGTACGACTTATTAGTGTGGAGAAAATAAGCTTTGTACAATCATGTGATGTGGAAGAAATAAAAGTGACAGACTGCATAATAAAGGTCCATATCACAAGTGGCAATATAAAGTGACGTTCTTTTGCATTAAGATTTTGTGCATCCAACCATAAAGGCACATGACAACCTCTGCTTCGCTATGCGAAGGGCCTATCTTTTATTCTTGTCTATTACTTCATACAAGAGTCATGGTGATCTTCACCTTTCCCTTTTATATTTTATCCTTTGGCAAGCACAATGTAACGCCCTCGATGCGGCTATAGCTCCTACGTGTCGAGGCACGACTTAGAGGCATAACCGCATTGAAAGCAATGTCGCAAGTTAGGCAATCTTCACAACATCCCATGTAATAAGATAATAAAAGGGGAGATACATAGTTGGCTTACACTCGCCACGTCAATCAAAGGTACATAAATAGCATTACAACATTCAAACACTCATGGCCCGACTACGGCGCCAAAATAAAAGATAACCCAACATGTGACACGGTCCCGATCACCCCAACTGGGCACCACTACTGATCATCAGGGAAAGACACGTAGTATCGGCGTGAGTCCTCGTCGAACTCCCACTTGAGCTCAAGCGCGTCATCTGGAACGGAATCATCAAGCCCTGCATCTGGTTTGGAAGTAATCTGTGAGCCACGGGGACTCAACAATCTCGCACCCTCGCGATCAAGACTATTCAAGCTTATAGGTAAGGCAAGGAAAAAATATGTGGAGCTGCGGCAAGCGACTAGCATATATGGTGGCTATCCTGTTCGCAAAAGAGAGCGAGAAGAGGAGGCAAAGCGCAAGCGAGTAACTAGAGGGCAACCTGCGGCAAGCATTACTCCAACACCGTGTTCACTTCCCGGACTCCGCCGAGAAGAGACCATCACGGCTACTCACACAGTTGATTCATTTTAATTAAGTTAAGGTTCAAGTTATCTACAACCGGACATTAACAAATTCCCATCTGCCCATAACCGCGGGCACGGCTTTCGAAAGTTCAAATACCTGCAGGGGAGTCCCAACTTAGCCCATGACAAGCTCTCACGGTCAACGAAGGAATATACCTCCTCCCGAGACATTCCGATCAGACTCGGTATCCCGGTTCTTCAAGACACTTCGACAAGTTAAAACCAATCCAGCAACACTGCCCGAATGTGCCGACAAATCCCGATAGGAGCTGCACATATCTCGTTCTCAGGGCACACTCAGATTGTCTTAGGTACGGGTAGGCCAGCCCAGATTTGCCCCTGGTGGCCACCGGCAGCTGACAGGTGGACCAACACTCAGAGGAGCACTGGCCCGGGGGGGTTTAAAATAAGATGACCCTCGGGCTCCGGAAACCCAAGGGAAAAAGAGGCTAGGTGGCAAATGGTAAAACTAAGGTTGGGCATTGCTGGAAAAGCTTTAATCAAGGCAAACTATCAAGGGGTTCCCATTATCACCCAACCGCGTAAGGAACGCAAAAATCCGGGAACATAACACCGGTATGACGAAAACTAGGGCGGCAAGAGTGGAACAAAACACTAGGCGAGAGGCCGAGCCTTTCACCCTTTACCAAGTATATAGATGCATTAAGATAACAAGATAATATAATGATATCCCAACAAGTAAATAATGTTCCAACAAGGAACGGTCTCCAATCTTCACCTGCAACTAGCAACGCTATAAGAGGGGCTGAGCAAAGCGGTAACATAGCCAATCAACGATTTGCTAGGACATGGTGGGTTAGAGGTTTGACATGGCAATTTGGGAGGCATGATGACCAACTTGTAAGGTCGGGACGAGATCTTTTCGTAGTGGTGGAGTGTGTAACGCCCCAGATATAACTTTCCCAATTTGTACTCCAACTCTTGCCGTTTCCGGCGTTAAGTTATATTTATTTCCTCGGGTTCGGGTTTTGTCTCCGTGTGTTGTTTTCTTTTTCATGCATCTCATATCATGTCATCATGTGCATTGCATTTACATACGTGTTCATCTCATGCATCGAGCTTTTTTCCCCGTTGTCCGTTTTGCATTCCGGCGCTTCGTTCTCCTCCGGTGGTCATTTCTACCTTTCTTTCGTGTGTGGGGATTAAACATTTCCGGATTGGACCGAGACTTGTCATGCGGCCTTGGTTTACTACCGGTAGACCGCCTGTCAAGTTTCGGGTCATTTGGACTTCGTTTGATACTCCAACGGTTAACCGAGGGACCGAAAAGGCCTCGTGTGTGTTGCAGCCCAACACCCCTCAAATTTGGCCCAAAAACCCACCAAACTCTGCTCCATGTCCTAGAGCGTTCGATCACGATCGCGTGGGTGAAAACCGCACCTCATTTGGACTCTCCTAGCTCCACTTATGCCTATTTATACCCCCACCATTCGGATCTTCTTCCCCGTCCAAACCCCTAGTCTAAAAAAAAAACATCAGATCCCGCGCGCCGCCGGACACTTCGCCCGCCGACGGACATTGTCCGCCCGATCCGTCCGGGCCAATCCCGCGCTGCCACGTGGGCAAGCGCGCCCACTTCGCCGCCGCCGTCCACCGCGGCCCGCCGAGCCCGCGAGGGGCCCTCCCCGGCCCGTCAGCGCCCGCCGCCGCATCGCCTCACCGCCGCCACCTTCCCCGACGCCGGCATCGCCCGCCACCGCAGGCCCCGGCGCCGACCACCGCCGCGCCATTGCCGGAGCTTCGCCCCGCCGCCGTCGGTAGCCGCCGCGACCGCCGCCGCCCGCCCGCGACCTCCGCCGCCGTGCGCCGCCCCCCCTTGGTCGGAGCATCGCCGGCCCGCTGCCGCCCCTCGCCGGAGTGCTCGGGCTCGCCGGAGCTTCGCCGGCCCGATCCGATCCGGTTGGACCAGATCCACCGGGTCAGCGATCCAAACACGTCTCGCCGTGCCTGAACCACTCCATCCCGCTCCACCTCGTCCCGCGTTGACTTTTTCGCGGAGGTAAAATTCGTCTAAGTCCCCAAATCTCAGATCCATGATGCCCTGTTCGTGGCCTCGTAACTTTGCATCCGTAGCTCCGTTTTGGACATATGATATATCAAAATCTTCGTCTCGACGAGTACATCATTTCATTCCATTGCATCATTTTCATTTGAGCTCATCTTGATGCCCTAAATGCTGTTAGAAGGAGGCTTCGTGAGTTAATTGTCAGATCTGCTAGTTCATCTTAGACTTTTGTCATTTTTGCCATGATTATTGTGTGCATGCTATGCCTGTGAGTCCTTCATATGTTTTGTTAAGCATTTTGTCTTCTTTCTAGAGGTGCAACACATGCATTTTTAGGATGTGTGTGGTGACTTGTGCAAGCTTGCAAAGTGAGGCACCCGGTAAATCTGTTTTCAGGGACTTAGTTGTTTTCACTAAGTCTGGGATATTTTAGTTCTTGATGCCATATGTTCAGCTTGTTTCCTAATGATCCGTGCCTCTTTTGAGGATGATCAGTAAGGGACTTTTGTTATCCATGTTATGCTCTGTCCATCCATGTCTTTTTTTGCAATTATGGAGCACCATAGCTTGAGTCAATCGAGCTCTACTTTTGCTTCATGGTGAATCTGGGCAGATCGTCAACTCGTTTGCGATTTTGCCGGCGTTGTTGTAGTTGATCCGTGTATGCTATGCCATTGTTCTTGCCATGCTTATACGCAAATGCTTGGCATAGCATGCACACAATAATCATGGCAAAAATGACAAAAGTCTAAGATGAACTAGCAGATCTGACAATTAACTCACGAAGCCTCCTTCTAACAGCATTTAGGGCATCAAGATGAGCTCAAATGAAAATGATGCAATGGAATGAAGTGATGTACTCGTCGAGACGAAGATTTTGATATATCATATGTCCAAAACGGAGCTACGGATGCAAAGTTACGAGGCCTTGAACAGGGCATCATGGATCTGAGATCTGGGGACTTAGACGAATTTTACCTCCGCGAAAAAGTCAACGCGGGACGAGGTGGAGCGGGATGGAGTGGTTCAGGCGCGGCGAGGCGTGTTTGGATCGCTGACCCGGTGGATCTGGTCCAACCGGATCGGATCGGGCCGGCGAAGCTCCGGCGAGCCCGAGCACTCCGGCGAGGGGCGGCAGCGGGCCGGCGATGCTCCGGCCAAGGGGGGGGGGCGGCGGTGAGGCGATGCGGCGGCGGGCGCCGACGGGCCGGGAAGGGCCCCTCGCGTGCTCGGCGGGCCGCGGTGGACGGCGGCGGCGAAGTGGGCGCGCTTGCCCACATGGCAGCGCGGGATTGGCCCGGACGGATCGGGCGGACAATGTCCGTCGGCGGGCGAAGTGTCCGGCGGCGCGCGGGATCTGATGTTTTTTTTAGACTAGGGGTTTGGACGGGGAAGAAGATCTGAATGGAGGGGGTATAAATAGGCATAAGTGGAGCTAGGAGAGTCCAAATGAGGTGCGGTTTTCACCCACGCGATCGTGATCGAACGCTCTAGGACATGGAGCAGAGTTTGGTGGGTTTTTGGGCCAAATTTGAGGGGTGTTGGGCTGCAACACACACGAGGCCTTTTCGGTCCCTCGGTTAACCATTGGAGTATCAAACGAAGTCCAAATGACCCGAAACTTGACGGGCGGTCTACCGGTAGTAAAACAAGGCCGCATGACAAGTCTCGGTCCAATCCGGAAATGTTTAATCCCCACACACGAAAGAAAGGTAGACATGACCACCGGAGGAGAACGAAGCGCCGGAATGCAAAACGGACAACGGGGAAAAAGCTCGCATGCATGAGATGAACACGTATGTAAATGCAATGCACATGATGACATGATATGAGATGCATGAAAAAGAAAACAACACACGGAGACAAAACCCGAACCCGAGGAAATAAATATAACTTAACGCCGGAAACGGCAAGAGTTGGAGTACAAATTGGGAAAGTTATATCTGGGGCGTTACACATGATGAGCAAGTGGTAGGCATCGTAGCATAGGCATAGCAAAAGAGCGAGCATCTAGCAAAGCAAAGATAGTAGTGATTTAGAGGGTATGATCATCTTGCTTGCAAAGTTGTCAGAGTTGACTGGATCCTCGAAAGCAAACTCAACAGGCTCCTCATTAGCGAACTCGTCTCCCGGCTCTACCCAAACAAGACAAACAAGCAACAAGGACACAATCAACCACGTGAAAAGCTCAAACAATATGATGCAAACATGGTATGCTATGCGGGATGCGATATGGGATGCATATGGATTTGACAAAGAATGAATGAACCTGGCCTCAACTTGGAAATCCAAGTGTGCCACTGGAAAGGTGAGATGAAATCGCTTGAAAACAATATAAAGAACACCGGAATCGGAGTTACGGTTTGGAAATGGCATGCAATTCAAATATGGCACCGGTCTGCGATATACAGCAAGTAGCCATCTAAATGCAACAAGATGAACATGCTATAGCACTCAAACATGGAATCAAAATACATGACAGGGATTCACTCATGATGCTTAACAAAAGACTAGCACTGAGCTACGGCCAATTCATCCAATAACAGGTTCAAACAAGCATGGCAAAAATGCATTTGGTAAACGGATTTCAGACTTTGTGAAATTAACACTTGTCTGGAATTTCAGATCAGGTAGCCCACTTTAGAGCATGAAAACTATATGCTACAGGACCTGAACATGGCAAAGTAAACCATAGAATGGAGCTACTCAAAGAGCTTAACAAAAGTCCCTTAGTGACCTTGAGCCAAAAGGGATTAGAAAATACATTTGCAAGCATGTGAACATGGCAAAAACATAATCAGTTCTCAGACTTAGTGAAAACTGGAGCATGCTGAAACAGATATCAAGTAGGCATGTTTACGAGCTCGATGCACTCACTACAGAGCAAGTCATGACAATCTAAGCATACACCCATCAAGAATACACATTATACAAGCTAGACATGGCAAGAACAATAGCATAGCATGCACGAATCAACTACAACATCCTCGGCAAAATTGCTGACAAGTAGACAATCTGCCCAGATTCACGAAATGGCAAAAGTAGAGCTCGATTGACTCAAGCTAGGTTGCTCCATAATTGCAAACAAAGACATGCATGGATAGAGCACTACAAGATTAACAAAACATCCTTACTGATAATCCTCAAAAGAGGCACGGGTCACTAGGAAACAACATGAACATATGGCATAATGAGATAAACAGACCAAGGACTTAGTGGAAATGCTAAGTCCCTGAAATCAGCATTAACGAATGCTCCACTTTGCAAGCTTGTGCTAGTCACCACACACATCAAAAAAATACATGGGTTGCACCCCTGGATAGATGGCAAAACATATAACAAAACTCATGTAGAGCTCAGGGGCATATCATGCACACAATAATCATGGCAAAAAATGACAAATATCTAATTGGAGCAGCAGATTTGACAATTATCTCAAATAGCATTCTTCTAACAGCATTTAGGGCATCAAGATGAACTCAAATGAAAATGATGCAATGAGATGAAATGATGCTCTCTCTGAGACGAACATTTTGATATGCTATATGTCCAAAACGGAGCTACGGATGCAAAGTTACGATGCGATGAACATAGCCAAATAATTAGGGTTTCGGGCAAAAAGTCAACCTGATCCAAAATTTCATATCTAGATCCGGCCGGCGCGGTTTACGAGGTTCGACCTCAAGCTCGCTGGAGAGGAGGTGGGCCGCCGGAGTTGCTCGGGGAGGCGGCGTGGAGCTCGCCGGAGAGGTAGCCGGCGCGGGCTCTGGGCGCGGCGGGGCGACGCGGCCGGTGGTGGCGTCGGGCGGCGCGGGCGAGGCTGGGCCAGGGCGGCGCGGGCGAGGCCGGCTGCGGGAGGTACGGTGGCTCGAGGAGGAGGCGGCCGCCGGCGCGGCGGAGCGGCGGCCGGAGCCGGGGAGGAAGCGGCGCGGCGCGAGGGGCCTCGGGGCCCAGTCGGGCGGAGGAGAGGGCCGGCCCCGGGCCTCGCGGGCCGGCGGTGGGAGGCGGCGCGGTGGGCCACGTGGCGGCCTAGGATTGGCGGCGGCGTGCGGCGGACGCGTCCGGCGCCGTCCGTACGTGTCCGGCGGCGGCGGAGATCCAATTTTTAGGGTTTGGACGAAGGGGATCCAGAATTTTGGAGGAGGGGTCTATATATAGAGGTAGAGGGAGCTAGGAGTGTCCAAATGAGGTGCGGTTTTCGGCCACGCGATCATGCTCGAACGCTCTAGATGATGGAGAGGGTTTTGGTGGGTTTTGGGCCAAAATGGAGGGGTGTTGGGCTGCAACACACACGAGGCCTTTTCGGTCCCTTGGTTAACCGTTGGAGCATCAAACGAAGTCCAAATGATACGAAACTTGACAGGTGGTCTACCGGTAGTAAACCAAGGCCACTTGGCAAGTCTCGGTCCAATCCGGAAATGTTTAATCCCCACACACGAAAGAAAGGTAGAAATGACCACCGGAGGAGAACGGAGCGCCGGAATGCAAAATGGACAACGGGGAAAATGCTCGAATGCATGAGATGAACACGTATGCAAATGCAATGCACATGATGACATGATATGAGATGCATGACGATGACAACAACACACGGAGACAAAAACCCGAACCCGAGAAAATAAAATAACTTAACGCCGGAAACGGCAAGAGTTGGATTACATATTACGTAAATCATATCCGGGGTGTTACACACAATGTGTTGGAAAGATCCTGATATCAGTAGTAGAAAACGGAGCTTTAAAACCGGTTCGTAAGGGCCTTTAGTGCCGGTTCCATAACCGGCACTAATTAGTGGGCACTAAAGGCCCCCCACTTTAGTACCGGTTCGGCACGAACCGGCGCTAAAGTGCCACCACGTGGCGTGAGCTCGCGCCCTGGTATGGGGGACCTTTAGTACCGGTTGGTGTTACCAACCGGTACTAAAGGTTTTTTTTGAAAATTTTGGAAATTTTTTTGATTATTTTTTTCGATTTTTAATTTTTCTGAATTATTTGGTGATTTAGTCTCTAATCACCTCTCTTAACTGCTCAAGTGTGGATCAGTCATTCCAAATCATCTAACTTCCCGACCGGTCACCCATCCCTCTCACTACTCCAGCCCGAGCACGCTTAACTTTCGGGTTCTATTCTCCTTCGTTTCCAAGTCTGCACTTGTTGTTTTCCTGACAATAGTAAGATGCCAATCCTATTAACCCTCAGGAGTTTAGCTTGAGCATGAAGTCACACATTTCACTGTTTGAGTTTGAAACTATTATTCTAAAAAACTGTAATTTTTTAGTAACACTAATATTTCTTGAATAAGTAGTTTGACCATAGTTTGACCACAGTTTGACCATAGTTTGAACAGATTTGACCAAAATTTAAAAAATTGAAATAATTATTTAGTAACACTAATATTCTTGAATAATTATGTAGTAACATTACTACTTCTTGAATAAGTAGTTTGACCAGATTTAACAAAAAAAATTAAAAAACATAAATTTGAGCATATCTTTTTTCCTTTTGGAATTTGAGGATTCTAAAAATTGCAAACAGGCCGTAGGCGGTCTCCATCGGATGCGGATTTTCGTGCTGAATTTTTTGATATATTATACGCTTTTTTCCGACATTGTATGCAAAAGTTATAGCCGTTTTACATTTTCCCTACACTTTTTGCAAAACATGTCCAAATTTAAGTTTTCAAATTTTCCTAACTAGTAGATGTAGTAATATAACTACCTCTCGAAGGATTTTATTTTTTGAAGTTTTTATCATTTTCTTTTGATTTTTTCAGAACTAAAATGGCGACACACTGGGGGGGTAGAGTTTGAAAATTGGCCTATAGTGCCGGTTTGTGTCACAAACCGGTACTATAGGGCAGACCCCTTTAGTACCAGTTCGTGGCACAAACCGGTACTAAAGGGCTAACCTTTAGTACCGGTTTGTGCCACGAACCGGTACTAAAGGTGATCATGGGGCCCCAGCCTGACGCTCAACACGAACCGGCATTAATGCATAGTCGTTCGAACCGGCACTAATGGTACCATTAGTGCCGGCTCAAATTCAAACCGGCACTAATGTGCTTCACGTTTGACCCTTTTTCTACTAGTGTATATATAGCTAATTGGATGTGAGTTTTCATGAACTATTATTGTTGAGATTACCCTTGAGGTAAAAGGTTGGGAGGCAAAACTATAAGCCCCTATCTTTCTCTGTGTCCGATTAAAACTTCATACCCATAAGTATTGCATGAGTGTTAGCAATTGTGAAAGACTAAATGATAGTTGAGTATGTGGACTTGCTGAAAAGCTCTTATATTGACTCTTTCTGATGTTATGATAAATTGCAATTGCTTCAGTGACTGAGATTATAGTTTGTTAGTTCTCAATGAAGCTTATGATTCATACTTGAAATTGTGAATGAATTGTTACTTTAGCATAAGAAATCATATGACAATATATATATATATATATATATATTGCTATTATAAGAATGATCATGATGCCCTCATGTCCGTATTTTATTTTATCGACACCTGTATCTCTAAACATATGGACATATTTTTTGATATCGGCTTTCGCTTGAGGACAAGCGAGGTCTAAGCTTGGGGGAGTTGATACGTCCATTTTACATCATGCTTTTATATTGACATCCATTGCATTATGGGCTGTTATTACACCTTATATCACAATACTTATGCCTATTCTCTCTTATTTTACAAGGTTTACATGAAGAGGGAGAATGCCGGCAGCTGGAATTCTGGGCTGGAAGAGGAGCAAATATTAGAGACCTATTCTACACATCTCCAAAAGTCCTGAAACTTCACGGGAGCACATTTCAGAATATATGAAAAATGTTGGATGAAAGAAGTACCAGAGGGGGTCACCCACCATCCACGAGGGTGGGGGCGTGCCCCCCTACCTCGTGGGCCCTCTGGCAGCCCTCTGATGCCCATCTTTGGCTATATGGAGTCTTTCGCCTTGGAAAAAATCATAAGCTAGCTCACAGGACGAAACTCCACCGCCACGAGGCGAAACCTTGGCGGAACCAATCTAGGGCTCCGGTAGAGCTGTTCTGCCGGGAAAACTTCCCTCCGGGAGGGGGAAATCATCACCATCGGTCCTCTCGTCGGGAGGAGGTCAATCTTCATCAACATCTTCACCAGCACCATCTCATCTCAAACCCTAGTTCATCTCGTGTATCCAATCTTTGTCCCAAAGCCTCAAATTGGTACCTGTGGGTTGCTAGTAGTGTTGATTACTCCTTGTAGTTGATGCTAGTTGGTTTATTTGGTGGAAGATCATATGTTCAGATCCTTTATGCATATTAATACCCCTCTGATTACGAACTTGGATATGATTTTGTTGGGGAACGTAGTAATTTCAAAATTTTCCTACGCACACGCAAGATCATGGTGATGCATATCAACGAGAGGGGACAGTGTGTCCACGTACCCTCATAGACCGAAAGCAGAAGCGTTTAGCACAACACGGTTGATGTAGTCGTACGTCTTCACGATCCGACCGATCCAAGCACCGAACGTACGGCACCTCCGAGTTCAGCACACGTTCAGCTCGATGACGTCCTGCGAACTCCGATCCAGCAGAGCTTCACGGGAGAGTTCCATCAGCACGACGGCGTGGTGACGGTGATGATGATGGTGCTACCGATGCAGGGCTTCGCCTAAGCACCGCTATGATATGATCGAGGTGAAATATGGTGGAGGGGGGCACCGCACACGGCTAAGATATCAAGAGATCAATTATTGTGTCTAGAGGTGCCCCCCTGCCCCGTATATAAAGGAGGGAGGGAGAGGCCAGCCCTAGAGGGGGCGCGCCAAGTGTGGGGAGTCCTACTAGGACTCCCAAGTCCTAGTAGGATTCCCCTTTCCTTTCCGGAGTAGGAGAGAAGGAAAGAGGGGGAGAGGGAGAAGGAAAAGGGGGCTGCACCCCTTGTCCAATTCGGACCAGAGGGGGGGCGCGCGCCTCCTTCCTTTTGGCCTCTCTCCTCTATTCCCGTATGGCCCAATAAGGCCCAATACTTCTCCCGGTGAATTCCCGTAACTCCCCGGTACTCCGAAAATACCCGAATCACTTGGAACCTTTCCGATGTCCAAATATAGTCGTCCAATATATTGATCTTTATGTCTCGACCATTTTGAGACACCTCGTCATGTCCCCGATCTCATCCGGGACACCGAACTACCTTTGGTACACCAAATCACATAAACTCACAATACAATCGTCACCGAAACTTTAAGCGTGCGGACCCTACGGGTTCGAGAACTAT